>NW_027271985.1:637500-790075 GCF_040938485.1 Diadema antillarum | reverse complement strand
AATTTCGCTATAACCGTGTTCGTTATAAGCGATTTTTTTTAACCATAGACTTTAATGGCAATAATTTTGGGACCAGAAGTTTTACTTCGTTATAACGAAATTCCGTTATAACCGTGTTCGTTGCAACGGGAGTGCACTATATATATATATGTATACATAATCTTTATATATATATATATATATATATATATATATATATATATATACACGTATATAAAGAGCCTAAAAAAAGGCGCTGAATCCATCATTTTTCAATGGATCTAGCGCCTTTTGGAAGCGAGCTCTTCATATATAGACATAATCATATGCCTATATTAGGGGTTGTCAGTAACTTTTTTTATCTGGGCCGCTTCAAGCAATTGACACCATTAAGTCTGAAATATTGGTGGCCCGAAAAACAGAAAGGGCAAATAGACATTCCGTATTGATTATTAAGTGCCACCTCGGACCATCAATAGATAGCCTTTTTGGAACATTAGTGGCCCAGGGTCATCAGGCCACCACTATTGCCGGGGCCCTTTACGTATATGATCATGTATACATTCGTGTAATTATATTCAAATGAAGATATTAAAATAAAGGAATTATTTCTGGCATTTAGGACATGAAAAGGAAGCCTACAAAACATACCAACCTTCGCAGAGATGAGAAATTGTATCCTCCGAACAGAGTTTGGAGGATACTATGGATTTGTCCTCGTTGCGCCGCCGCGTCCGCGTCCGCCGCGGAGATTTTCTTGTGAACGCTCTACTGGCTGCAGTTCACCAGAGGCTGCGTTTATCAACTTTCAAAAGCCCTTTCGAAAGCCCTTTTCGTAGCCCTTTCGAGAGCCCTTTCCAAAGCTCTGACTGCCTGTACTATTAATGTGCCGCTTGTTTTCTAACATATCTTCCTTTGAGAGTGACGAGTCATGATGCAATGCCACATGAATCAATTGTCTTCCTATCTGTGAGGCAGCTCCAGTTTAGCACATACTTCCAGGGGCGTCACCAGCTTTTTTTCAAGGGGGGTGCGTTTTGACACTAAAATGTAACGAGATTTTTTGGACAGACATTTGGAATATAATAGGAAGCTCTCAATCCCTAGACTTTTACTGTTTTTGAGGGAAACCAAGCGGGGAAAGGGCACTGGCGTATAGCAGGATTTCATCTTGGGGGGGGGGGGGGGTTGATATGCGAGGGAGCGAGCAAGGGGGGGGGGGGGAGGATGTAGAAGTGCCTGTTGTCCCCCCCCCCCTCCTCCCACGGTTAGAATTGAAATTGCATTTGATGTTGTAAATGGTGCAATTTGATGCATGTTTTGCTTGTTTTGTCGACTTGAAACAGTTCCACTTGTTTAAGGTAGCAGTAAATTTTGATGTAGATTATTAATGAACAATTTGCCTGTAAAATAGTATCATTTAAATAAACTTCCTGTGTTAGTACACTGAATATCATGAACGCGGCCAAGCAAGAGCGAGAGGAGTGAGCGAGTGGGAGGATGTGGGTGTCCCCCTCCCACGGTGAGCACTTTTTGCATTTTGATGTTGTAAATAGTGCAATTTGATGCAAGTTTTATGCGTGTTTTATCGACTTGAAACAGTCCCACTTGTTTAGGGTATCCGCACATTTTGAAGTAAATTGTTATTGAACATTTGCCTATAAATGGTATAATTTAAATACATTTCTAGTAGCATTTCTTACACTGATGTCATGAATGCGACCGAGCCCGAACAAGCGGGAATGAGCAAGAGGGGATGTTGTGGGAGGGGTAATGGCGGTGTGAAAAGACAAATTAATGGCAGCAATATCAGGAGAATGGCATAACGATTACATGCAAGCGAGCGGAGCGAGCGAGCTTGAAAATTTTGACATTTTACACTCCAAAAACTGCCGTTTGTAGCCATATTTTTTTTGCTTTGGAAATTAAGTGGGGGGGGGGGGGGCGCACCGGGCGCAATTGCTGGCAATTACTGGCAGCAACATCGGGTGAATGGCATAACAATTAAATGCGAGGAGCGAAGAGAGCGAGCTTAAAAATTTTGACATTTTACAGTCCCAAAACTACCGTTTGTAGCCATATTTTTTTGCTTTGGAAATTAAGGGGGGGGGGGGCCACCGGGCGCAACTGCTGGCAATTACTGGCAGCAACATCGGGTGAATGGCATAACAATTAAATGCGAGCGAGCGAAGAGAGCGAGCTTGAAAATGTTAACATTTTACAGTCTCAAAACTGTCATTTGGAGCCATATTTTTTTCGCTTTGGAAATAAAGGGGGGGGGGGCACACCGGGCGCAACTGCCGGCAATAACTGGCAGCAACATCAGGAGAATGGCATAACAATTAAATGCGAGCGAGCTTGACAATCTTACATTTTACAGTCCAAAAACTGCCGTTCTTAGCCATATTTTTTCGCTTTGGAAATTAAGGGGGGGGGGGGCGCACCGGGCGGAACTGCTGGCAATTACTGGCAGCAACATCAGAAGAATTGCATAAAGATTAAATGCGAGCGAGCTCGAAAATTTTGACATTTTACAGTCCAAAAACTGCCGTTTGAAGCTATGTCTTTTTTGCTTTCGAAATTAAGGGGGACGCACCGGGCGCAACTGACTGCTGGCAATTACTGGCAGCAATATCAGGAGAATTTAAATGCGAGAGCGGAGCGAGCAAGCTTGAAAATTGTGGTATTTTGCAGTCGCCAAACTGCCGTTTGTAGCTATATTTTTTCGCTTTGGAAATTAGGGGGGGGGGGGGCGCACCGGGCGCAACTGCCGGCAATTACTGGCAGCATCTTCAGGAGAATGGCACTACAACTAAATGCGAGCGAGCGGAGCGAGCGAGCTTGAAAATTTTGACATTTTACAGTCCAAAAACTGCCATTTGAAGCTATATTTTTTCGCTTTGGAAATTTTGAGGGGGGGGGGGGGACGCCCGGTACGCCCCCCACCTGGATCCGCCACTGGTAGCCAAGTGTGTCGGTTTATGTTCGTGACTGGGGGAGGTATGACCAGCGAGGTGGCGTCGAAGTGACCAAGCGGGGGAAGGATGTCAAAAATCTGCACTTTAGAGCATCCCCTAATTGTGAGTGTTTGTTTGTGTGTGTGTATTATATACATGGAAAAGTTAGGAATTAGCCTATAAAGGTCAAGTCTTTTTATTGGCAATGCAAGGCATCTTAATATAGACAAGAAAGTAAGGCAACACTGCAAAATCAATGATCTAGCTTTGATATAACGAAGCGTAAGGTACAAAGGTGTACATTCTACATCACATTGCGCAACGTTACAGCGACTCTTTTTGCCGTTCGGATATTCTGAGTACACTGCGCACATCCTGCTTATATTGCAGAATGCCAACCAGGAGTCACGCTGAATCACAATCTTTTGTCGGCTCCGGGCTTTTTGAACAATGTTTCACATAAATACACCTATTTTATTATGGTTAAAAGAAATCAAAGAGGAATTTCTTACCTTAGAAGATTTTCTTACCCCCTCCCCCCCCCCCCGTGCGCCCTCCCCCCCCCCCCCCCCTCCGTATTTACGTCACTGCTTTTGGGTGAAATAATTGGACAGATTTCTAACAAAACAAGAAAATCTTTTCATCGCGGGAATTATGATCATGTGGGATGTGGCAAATTGTGTGCTTGCCTTCCAATATTTTTTTATGGGGGCAACATTTTTGTTTTCTTTCAAAAGCAAGGAAATCTTCTCATTTCGGGAATTGTTAATTATGGGGGGGGGGGCGAAATTATAATGATTATGCTTGCCCCTCCTATATTCTTATGGGGGCAACTTTTTTTTTCTGTCAAACAAAAGGTAAGAAAATCTTCTCGTCTCTGGAATTATGGAGGTGGGGGGGGGGGGGGAGGTGGGCAAAATGATATGCTCGCCCCTCCATTCTTGTTTTCTTTTTTTTTAATGAGGCTAATTTAGGGCTCGCTCTTGGGCTGGCAATATGGATTGGTTAGAAGTAACCTACATAGACCCTACATACTTGTAAGTAGCACAAGTACATGCAAACGTGTACGTGCTGCGTACCGTACGGATGTACAGTACGGTCGATACATAGTAAACACTGTATAGAATACTAGTAGATATGTATAAAGTCAGTGCTGCCAGAACCAGGGGTCCGAATTGTTTTTGCCCACGATTTTTTTTGTCTTATGTCCGTGGTGCAAAATAAAAAAAATAGAAAAGAATAATTATTTAGCGTCCGGCGTTGAGGTCGCTTGCAGACTGAAGCTTTTTTTTTTTTTTTTTTTTTTTAAAGGATCTGAAGGGGGGTGCGTTCGCACCCAACGCACACCCCCCCCCCCCCCCCCCCCCCCCCCCGGTGACGCCCATGACTTCAAATATTTCTGAGTGGCATGAGACTTTGGCTGATTATCAACTTCCCCCTGTTTAAACGGCTTTCGATAGCCCGTTCCAAAGCCCTTTAGAAACGGCTTTCAAAATAGTTGCGTTTATCAACTCTCTTCGCGAACACGATTTTTTAACTGGCCTGTCACTGCACAGTTGCATTGCGCAATTCGACCCGAGGAGAAGAGGCCATATGGCGTGCATTGTTCGTAACTAAAGTACAAGACTACAAAGCCGTTTCAAAACAGCTTTGCGTTTATCAACTTCCAAAAGGCTTTTACAAATAGGTTTCTGAAAACCTGTTTAGGAAACCTGTTTGGATAGCCACAAATTTGGGGCTTTCGATAAGGCTTTCCTAAAGGGCTTTCAAAGCAGCTTTGCGTTTATCAACTCGTAAAAAATCCTTGAAAGCTGTTTGGATAACCTGTTTCTGCCGAGAAAGGAGAGTTGATAAACGCACCCTTTCGTAAAGGCTTTCCTAAAGGGCTTTCAAAACAGCTTTGCGTTTATCAACTCGTAAAAATTCCTTGAAAGCTGTTTGGATAACCTGTTTCTGCCGAGAAAAGGAGTTGATAAACGCACCCTTAGAGCATCTTCAAATTTGGCATGAAGGTACATCATGGTAAGACGAAGAAGCCTATTGTTTTTGGTGATGGCGCCCTCGCTTGTTCCGTCTTTATACATGAAAAGGTAAATCTAACAGGGTCTGCTTGTGTGTGCGACGCTGACCTTGTTTCTTGATCGATTCTTTTTTCTTCAAATTTGGTATGTATATGTATCATAGTCAAATCTATACACCTATACCTATTGATAATGCTGCCCTCACTGTTCCACCTTTTAAGAGGTCAAAGATCACCCTGATCATGTCAAAATTTGCAAAAATGTTTATTCATGCAATAACTTGATTGTTACTCACTGGATTTTACTCAAACTTGCTAAGGAGGTGTACGGGTGGTCATTCTGCACGAAGGACACAAGAGTTTGTGGTGATGGCGTCCTCAATGTTCCGTATTATATTACATTTATTATATTCCGTATCCATATTATACAATATTCTGACCTAAAAAGTAATCCAGATGGGGTATGGGAGACGAGTTAGGGGCCCAATCGGGGGATACATGTGCTCGAACGGGTCTCCGATGCGAGTGCTCTATAGTTGAAAGCTTTGGTTTTATAGAGTAGTAGAAGTACCCGGTAGTGAGATATTTTCTGATTTCCCTATAGCATGATATAAATGTATATATACATATGTGTTATTAAAAATGATTTACATTTGAGATTGAAATTGAATTGCCGTAGTGAAACAATTCGTAATGATGCAGGACTGATCGATCGTACAAGTGTCCCTAAGATGAACTAAATTGGACTTAGGATCGATCTCTATAAAGCTGAGAAAAACAGGCCTCTGGTATTCTTCGTCGCTTGCAGCCACCAGATAAATAAAAAAAAATGAATGCTGCATGATATCGAAGAAATGTAGATCGACGTGTTTGCAATTACGCACATGAATTTGAACGGTGCATTGTAGAGACAATGAAATTAAAGGACAAGTTCACCCTCATAAACATAAGGATTGAGAGAATGTAGCAATATTAGAAGAACACGTCATTGAAAGTGTGAGGAAAATCGGACAACCCGTTCAAAAGTAATGAATTTTTGAAGTTTTTGTGTAGTACCCGCTGGATGAGAAGACTACTGCAGTGTATGAATAACTTAGATGTCACATGCGTACAACAATATAAGGAAAATATAAAGAGAATTTCACAAAATTCCATCTTTTGAAAAAAGTACATATTCCCTTGACTCGTTACCGACATATGTTAGGGGTAATATTATTCCCCCTGCTTTTAGAAAGAGACAAGTCAAGTGCTCTTTTATTATACGAAAAAAAGTGAAAATATGTTGAATTTTCTTTACATTTTCTTTATCCTGTTGTACGCATATGACTCACAAGCTGTAGTAGTCTCCTCATCCAGCGGTTCCAACTCAAAAATTTTAAAAATTCATAACTTTTGCATCGATTGTCCAATATTCCTCAAACTTTCACTGATGTGTTCTACTAATATTGTTGCATTTTCTCAATCCTTATGTTTATGAAGGTGAACTTGTCCTTTAATGAAAGCATTGCATATTCTTATCAAACACAAAGTCACTATTTGTTTGCCAGCAGAAAAATTGCATCTGAGAGATAAGTGCTTCAAATCACACGATCTTATAAATTGGCAACATGAATCATTTGCAGACTAGTGCAGGTTTATTTGAAATGGCAAATGTGTACGGCGGTAGTCAACGGTCATGAAGCTTACCAAGGCAATATTCAAAGAATAGTTTTTATTTGATAATCGCAGATCAAAGAACACCAGTTACATTTATTACAACAATTGGATGGGTTATATGGCATCAGTGGAGAGTGTGAAGAAGTTTTTCATTTGTGTGTTGCTCTAAATTTTAGATTACTGATTACCTCTCTCCAGATTACACCAAACTCTCTCACACAAAACGCAAAACGCAGACACGTATACGTGGTATATGGCAGTATCGCAAATCATGGACTGGAGTATCAGCAAGAGCACACACGCGACTTGACTCTCAAAGTTTATTAATTGAATCTTTTTAGGACCACCACGTCAAAATTCTATGAACTTTGTGCACAATTATCTAGGTACTTTAAGAGCTACTTGCGAAAGTGATAGCGGTGCTGATCAATTATTGGTAAGGCTTGCTTCGGACAGTCGTGAATGTATAAAACAGCCAATTGTTGGTCACGTTATCTATTGTTAAGCAGAAACTTACATTAACAAAGTTTTATTGTTGAAAAAAAGTATCCTTTACAGATATCACATGCCTACTAATAACTCTCTGGATATCATATTTCTTCATCTATTTCGCATTCAACATAATTGGATTCAGGTCTCAAAAGTACATTGAATATGACATTCTACTATAGTCGAGAGTAAAGAATTTGGTTCATATATATTATATCTTTTATATGTCCTATAACTGTTCTAAACGATCTTTGAATCTTCCACATAATTATAACATACTGCAATATTGTTTACGGAAATTGAAGCTCAATTAAATCTTATTGAATTTCCATCCCCCATAAACTTCGCTTGAGCAATCGAAAGATATGCGGCAAAAGAATATTATGGCATCATACCAGCATAATGGACTCGCTTAAAACACAAACATTACAGTTTCCTCATAAAGCTCACACAAGGAAGTATGCATTCTAATGCAATGCGTGCAGTAGAATAAATCTGCATAATTTCACAACCCTGTTGGTAGCGAGTCCGCCTCCAACACAAGCGACCCGGGTTCGAACCCGAGTCTGGACTGAGCAATGTTGTGTGTAATCATACCGTCCCCTTTAGCAAGAAGCAAATACTCTGTCCATCGAATAGGACATAAAATGGAGGTCACATGTGTGAGAGAGTCGCAGCTCATTCACGTAGTAGATCCCGCTTCATTCAATCATCGCAAAGAACAGGGTGTCATACCCGGTGAAATGGTCCCGCCTCACATACAACTGGACCCCATAGACCAGCTTAGCGTAGATGAATATGGGCTATGTAGCCATCTTCTCAGTTAAAAATGAAAAACAAAAACAAAACAATTCTTCTCCGACTATACATACTACATGCATTCCAAAAATCTATACCTTACATCCCCTTCTCATTCCCCATGATGCTGCCAGTCTAGTCACACCATACTTTTTATGTCTCCTGCTTCCTGCCTTGTTGAATCAAGTATTTTGTCATATCATATTCATTGCCTTCGTAGGACCTTGTTGAGGCTATAATCATAGATAACGTCTCGACAGGTATCATCGGATGGAACGATGGAAGTTTCCATCTCAAGATCATCTATGACGCAATAAGAGGATGTGTCATCATCTTTTTTTATGTCATCTCCAGGAACATGATTGATAGTCGTTGCTCCTATGCCTCGCCATTCTTCTGTTTCCGAGCGGCCCATTCTCGATAGTTCCAGAGCTACGTCTTCCACAATTACTTCGTCACTTCTTCTGGTCTCTACAAGCTGCGTGTTTCCAACAGGAATTGATGGTAGTGGATCTACACGGAAATGGTGACTGTCAATCTCAGCACTTGTGATATTTTGTTCCCGGTTAGAGACAGTGACCTGGTGATCATTATGAATGGGCAGATTTTGATGACCAGTGCTTTCCGTGTTAAATTCCTGAGTTCCACTGGTAAAACTTTTTGTTCTGGCATGTTTTGGTCGATAGCTGTTTCTTTGTCGAAGCTGTAAAAATGCCACTGCAGAAAGAATTACAAGAATGACAATAGTTACAACTACTGATAGAGTTATTGATTCGGCAAAATGGCATCTACCATCATTCATGTCATTACCGGTCTTCTGACGATCAGCAGTGTCCTCTGTTGATGTAGTTAGCGTTGAGCTATTCTCGCTGGAGTTTAAGCTGGGTGTTCCAACAGGTTCATCCTGCGCCGGACTACTGGTCTCTTGGTCCTCATTTGATATGCAAGATTCGTCAGTTATGCCAAAAGATGTAACTATATGGAATGTACACTGATAACTGAGATGAGAAATAAGCGAATTGCAGGTTCCTTTCTTGATGCTTTCAGTGAAATTGCATTCGTGTGTTTCGTTTTCTGGTTTAATTGTGAGGTGAACAACAACTTCTTGATCAAAGTCTGTAGATTCTTTGGTGTCATTTTTCTGACAAAATTTCGACTTTCCCAAATCTCTACAACTCCGGGTGATACTTTTCTGTAAAACAGAGTATTCTCTATTGTCCTGAACGAGCTCCGCAAGTGTTCTCTCGCTAGTCCATGTTTGGTCATTTTTATTCACTCTCCTCAATGGCTTCCAGAGATCAATATTTATTTGTTGGTCTAACAGTGTCCTCTCCGGAAAAGAAATTGCTGTCGTCACGTTTATCACTGAATTATTCTGCCTCCTTGTCGAACATTCATACGCCAAGCTTTCTGCTGTCGCAGTTTTCTGTATATAGGTAAATCTTGTTCTGTTATCATTTAAAGATCCTGCACTACATGATAGGGTTCCAGTACAATTTCCAATAGTTGTTCCATTCACGGAGGACCAAAGTATTTCATCATTCGCGCCAAGTCTCTCATCTGTGCTGCAGGTGCAATATTTTGTCAAGGGTAATACACCTGTTCCCCCAAAATGTGTGCAGTGTACTTTCAAAGTGCAAATAACAGCTTGGAAAAGATATAACAGAGTTAGAATGAAAAACGATGATGCCGATGATGTTCTCGAAGTCATACTGCAAGAGTATGTCTTTCTTAGTACGGATAACCAAACATTGTAAGATATGCGAAACCTTAGCAAAAGACGTCTTCTACTCCTCATCACATCAGCAGCGCACTATGGGACGTTCATGTGCCATTCACTTCCTCTGAAAGAAGGTGCTCTTTGTGGTTCTCTCCGAAAAGACTAATTCGCAGATTTTTTACGGACAAGGAAGGTTGCTGAAAAGTTTTCTGTGGTCGATGACTGTGGGATAGGCACCCAATGAAACCTTGCCACTTTGAACTACTTAAGTCCATGAAACTCCTGGTTTTGCTGTCTCAATAAGAGTGATTGATTTAATTGTGATAATGAATAACTACACTCATATACCATTGTTCTAAATTGATATCCAGACAATGCCCGAGGCACTCTCTCTTGTGAAAGCAGTCAAAATTCATTATGTTCGTGTGTGTGTGTGTGTGTGTGTGTGTGTTTTCTGCATGCGATTGCACATTTTCATGCTTCTCCGAAACAAGACCAACAAAGGCCACTTATATTCTACAGGAAATCTTCTTCTTTATGATTCTGCATGAATTAAATCGACCTTTAACCTCACAACTCAAAGTGCGTAGATATTGCAACCTATGACTCACCCTCTCCTGCCGTTGAGATTACTCGTCTTTGACGCACAAACAAGAATATTCTTTATGACGCCGTTGCTAGACTGCTTCATGAAAAAAACAGTTGTGGGTTTCCAGTATTTTTTTTTTTTTTTTTTTGGTGAGCAAACAGTGATCGAGGTACAGGAACGCAATAAAAATTGTAATCTATTAATTTATCTTGCAACCGCACATAAGTCAAAGGAGAGTACCTTATTTAATGAATTATTAATATGATTCTTGTTTAGTATTGAGAGAAACAAGGCATATGATTTCCCTATTATACCTTATTTTTAAATGACTATTTGATACTGGTTATTCTGAGACACATCAATCTCAAGTTTCCTTCACTTTTTGCTCAAAGATCACAAATCATTACATTGGAGAAAATATGGATCAAGAACATTTGAATACTCGTCCAGTATATTCACCTTGAGATATAGACAGTTTAACAATTATCATTTTGAGGGAATTTCTCCATTCCGATCCATGATGTCCAGTGACCTCGTAAAAGATGTCGAGCCTTTCAAATGATCATTTTCTATAGCTTTTCTTTTTATATTTATATCTGTTCGCTGACACGGGTTCACTGCTCGAGCCTTGTTTACTTTACACGAAGTCTGTTTTGTATTGCGCAGAACATAAACTTTACAAATCATGCTGTATGAAATAATGTAGGAAATTAATAGACGAACATAAAAAACACAAAGAGAATAAGTTTGAATAACCATAATACAACATTCTACAAGGGGTCTACAGACATATTCAATACCCAACTCCAGTTCTAAAGATGAACGGATAAAGAGACTAATTATGACTAGGCTTATAGTTTTGCTGCGTATTGTCAGGTTTAATCCTGCGAGACCGGTTTTTTTTTATGATTCTCGGCATCACTTTCCTCCCCAGATACTGTCTGCAGTGTACGAGGAAGAGGAAAGACCAAACAAATTGAAATAGACACAATCGAAAAAAAAAACTGCTATCAAGGAAAACGGTAAAACAAAAGAATATAAGTGAACACCAATACTAATGCACTGATATCTCAAATACCCTGTCAAAATGTGTTAAGAAAACCATGTCTGTATACTATCCACACAGTTTCACTCTTGCCATTCCATAATATGTGTTAAATCCTCGACAGCCTTGGTTATAAATTGTGTTATTGTAAAGTCTTTTAAATTATCATAGTTAAACACCTTCTCATCTATTCGTAAACACGTAACAAATGTTAAGATCGTGATTAGTATTTTCGTATACGCACATATAAATGCGTATAAATCTAGAACATACTTAGCATTTTGGAACTCTGGTGGCTCCAGGTCACCAGGACATCGCTTTTTCCAAGCGAATATCTTTATATTCGTCAGTCAAACTAAACATGTGAAAAACAAAGTGGAAAAGAGAGACATTATAGAGATAATGTCAGTAAATCTGACCAAATCTAAGTTCTTCTAGATTAATGATATCACAAGTTTTAAGGAACTTGATATATGTGTCTTTCACGTGCTCATGATGCCAATGAAAATTAGATGACGTTGAATGACTTTACAAATCTTTATCATAACTATTAACAATCACCTCTGCTATATATGTAGTTAATAACCGAGCAAATCTGAATTGATAAACAAGTGTTCATATTGGAAAAAATGCGCAGCTCATCAGTGTGAAGATAATACATTCAATTAAATTTTGAATTCACTTCCAGTAATCGATATCTAATGATGATTTTTTTTTTCGAGCCAGTGGCAGACTTGCATAGAGACTAGGTAAGGAGCGGCATTTTTTTCAAGATGATACTCTGTGTTTACACTCTACGTTATAAATCATATGGTCTGCAAATACGCAACAAGGAGAACACAAGAATGTTTCTTTCCCTTATCATTACACTGTGCTGAGGAAAGAAATATCTATTCGTCTAATATATACTTTGAGTCTGTGGATCAAACACCACGTCCGTCACGAATAGGACATATCAATCATTTGTACGTCACAAGCTACACACCCACGAGTCATATACAGGACATAAGTTACTCGGCCCATGAGTTATAGGCATACAGTTCAATAGTCATACATACAGCCCACGAACTAGACACTATGATTAGAACAAGGCCCCCTCGAGCTCGACATCATACATAACACTGTAGATCCACTAGCTTAGACACTGGGAAAAGAGGCCCTATAGTAGGCCTTTAGCTTGCGGGCTGTATCTCTTGGGTGCCTAGCTCGTGGAATGACCCCTTTGCATCTGAAGGTGCGTATGTATAGGGTGGATACTCCTTGGATGCACAATATTTCTGCAAGGAGTGATAGAATTGTCATACTTTACATCAAGCAAATATTTGTGTCGAAACACAAGGGTTCTTTTCTCTGTAAAATCGTTGCATTCATTCTCTTAACTGATTAAAGGTACACTCTAAAAAAATCAGAGTCAGAACTGACCCGGAACTGGGTCCGTTGGGATCACACACCGTTCCGGGTCAAAAATGGCTTGGAATTTGGTCATGAATAAACCGAATGGGGTCACCCTGACCCAATTCATGACTCTGAATGGGTCATATCTGACCCCATTCCTTGTCATTCCTGACCCGGAACGGTGTGTGACCCCAACGGACCCAGTTTCGGGCCAGTTCTGACCCGGACGTTTTAAGAGTGCAGTATTAATTCTTTTGAAGTATTTGATAGTCATCGATAATTGTCTGTTCTCTGACTGTCGAACGTTGGAGGGTGTTGTATTCCAAATTACTTGAGCTTCGAAAAGGGTTGGCAGAACATGTTTTTGAAATTCTCGGCGGATGTATAATGTTAGTCCGTAAGGTACTACGTTGTCATGGTTGTGGCCCAAGTATGTATGGGCGACTTAGCTGACGTGTGTGCGTCACTCGCGGAGTAAATAGTACTCGTAAACATGGCAATCAACATGGCAACCATATAGCAAATTTCAAAGTGCCTGTTATGCAGCTTGTCAGAAAATTCAAATTACCCCTTTATTGAAGCCAGCGTGTTAGCATACCTTTATGTACCTAATTTCAATGCCCTATGTCATTCACAACTCAAGTTAAGTATTTTTTCTTAAGTTTCGTAAGTTTCGGCAACATTGGCTTGATTGGATTTCAAGATCGCGGCCAAGCCAGTGGTCAGAATTCGTGGATTCAGCAATTTGTTTTAAATCAGTGCCCCAATACTACCCTTTTTGCACCTTCTGTCTTCGTACGACGGGGCAACACCACATCAGTGAAAGTTTTGTATGTGTTGAAAATATACTCCTACGCATGTTGTAGTCACCATCCGTCCACCTCGTTTCTCCTATACAGCTGTACAATTTTCACCAATGGGCATCTTGGTGCAAATGGGTGTCTTCATATGATGTTTGTTTTGCTTCAAACGTTGTTCTTGTCAGTTTGTCCTAACATTTCCTTCCGCAGGGCTGGTGTTTGGACCAACAACCGCAGGTAAAGTCTCGCTATTTGGAATATCTAATGAAAACTGCTGTGAAACAAGGGGAAACGCTCCTAGGTGTAGGTGAGATGAGGAGATGAAGGTATCATCGCATGGAACGCTGAAAGTTCCCATGTTTAGATCACTATTACACAATAAGTGGATGTGTCATCAAGATCTTCTTTCACATCATCTCCATGAACATGAGTCATAGATGGTGCTCCTATGTCTCGACATTCTTCTGTTTCCAAGCAACACATTGGTAGTTCTTGAGTAACGTCCTCCATCATGACTTCATCACCTTTCCTGGTCTTTGCAAGCTGTGTGTTTCCATCAGGAATTGGGGGCAATGAGTCTAAACAGAAATAATAACTGTCAATCTGGTGAGCACTTGTGATATTTCGTTCCCTTAAAGAGACATTTTCAAAGCTGACATGACGATTATCAGAATTGATTGGAAAAAGCTGGTCACCAGTGCTTCTGGTATTTGATTCTTGAGTTCTTCCGTCAAATTGATTGGTTTCGAAGTGTCTTGATTGATCGCAGTTTCTTTGTTTCAGTTGCTGCCTAGCCACTTCAAAAAGAAGTGCAAGGATGACCAAAGTTACAACAGCTAACGGAGTTCCTAATTCTATCAAATGATTTGTATTATCATTCGTTTCATAAGCAATGGTTTTACGATCAGCAATTCCCTCTGTTTGTGAAGGTAACGTTGAGCGATTCTCGTAAGAGATTACACGGGGCGTTCTAGTATATTCTACCCTCGCCGAACCACTGGTCTTATGTCCTTTCTTTGGTATCGAAGTCTCGTCAATTATGTCCGGAGGTGTGTGCATTGGGAAAGTACACTGATAACTAAGATGAGAAACAAGCAGATTACAGGTTCCTTTCTTGAAGCTTTCAGTCAAATTGCATTCGTTTGTTTCGTTTTCTGGTTTAATTGTAAGGTAAACCATAACCTCTTGAGCAAAGTCTGTAGATTCTTTGGTTTTGTTTTTCTGACGAAATTCGTAATCTCCAAAATTTCTACAACTTCTGTGGATACTTTCCTGTAAAACAGAGTATTCTCTTTTGCCCTTAACGAACTCCGCAAGTGTTGTCTCGCCCCTCCATGTCTGGTCATTTTCACTCACTTTCCTCAATGGCTTCCACAGTTTGATTTTCATTTGTTGGTCTAACACCGTCCTCTTCGGAAAAGAAATTGCTGTCGTCACTTCCAGCATTGAATTATTTTTCCTTCTTGTGGAACATGCATACGCCATGCTTTCTGCTGTCTCAGTTTTCTGTTTATAGGTAAATATTTTTCCATTAGCGCTTAAAGATGCTGCGGTACATGCTTGGGTTCAAGTACAATTTCCAATAGTCGTTCCATTCAAGAAGGACCAAACTACTACATCATTCTCATGTAGTCTCTTTTCTGCATCGCAAAAGCAATAGTTTGTGGTCAAGGATGATTCATACGTTTTTCCAAACTGTCTACAGTGTACTTCCAGAGTGCAACTAGCAGCAGGGAATAACACAGCTAGAATGAAAACCGATGTTGCTGATGATATTTTCGAAGTCATTATGCTAGAGCCTGCCGTTCTTGTGGATAACTGAACTTGATAAGATATGCTGCAAAGGATTGGCAAAGGACGTCTTCTATAGTCCTCATCACATCAGAAGCCCACTGTGGGACGATGATGTGCTAGCTACTCTGAAAGATGGTGCCCTTTATGGTTCTCTATGAAGAGACGATTTATCGGTAGATTTGCAAGGACATTGCATATTTGAATCCCTTAGAGAGGGTCCATTTAACACTTGGTTTTGGTATCGAAATAAGAATGGATGACTGAATTGTGATAAAGAGAAAGTTCGCTTTCATATGTCATCGTACACAACAGTAGCTCTTTGAAATTGCAGTCAACAGTCCTCTTGTTTGATTTTTGTCATGCGCATGTAGATTTTCATGCTTCCCGGAAACAAGAATAACAAACAAAGGATATTTGTGTTCTAAATGGTATGAATTCATTCACGATTTTGCATAGTTTAGATCAACATTTACCACTCAAAATGTGTATGTATTCTAACTGATGACTCACCTCCTCCTTTTCTTTTTCCTCTTTTTCTTTGCTATTTTGACCTCATGTCAGTTGACATAGGTTCCTTGCATTTTTTTTGATAATTTCATTGGTTTCATAAATTTGTCATTCGTTCTCTTATGTATTTTCTGAGGTTCCCATATCGTACAAGCCTTACTTTTTAATGAGACCCTCCATTTCCATTCCCATCTGTAATTGATTTTACTATGCATAGGTATATATCTAAAAATACAATTATCTGGATGATAAATCAGATGAATCTTTCCAGCGAAATGCAGTTACGTTTTCTTCATTTTATTACTCATTATTGCATGTATTTTGTTAATCTACGTTTTTTCAATTATTACAAATGACTTCTGCTCAATTTGTTTTTGTTCAAAGACCACAGACCGTTTCATTTACAGAGATAAAAAAAAGAGTAATCAAACACATTTCGATACCAGCATATCCACTCATGACATATCGACAGTTTAACAATTATCATTTTGAGGGGGATTTTTCCATTCGGATTCATCTTATCAAGCCACCTCGTCAAAGACATTGAACATTTCCAATGGTCATTGTTTGTGTGGCTTTCCGCATTTGCGTATTTTTCTTTCACTGATCATGTGTTCACAGCTCAAAGCTAGATTTTATACAACTTCAAACGAAGTCCATTTCGTATTGCGCAGAGCATAGACATTACACATTATGCTTTAATAATGACTGGAGGAAATACATTTTTACGGCATATAAAGAACATAAAGGATAAGTATGAATGATTTTGATACAAAGGCATACAAGAGCCTATACAGTCATTAATACCCGCCTCTAATTCTAAAAGTGAACAGATAAAGAGACTCCTTATTATGACTAGGCTTACAGTTTTGCTGCAGATTGTCAGGGTTAATCCTGCAAGATCTTTTTATGATTTCTTGTTATCATTTTCATTTTCAGCTACTTCCTGCTGAATACGAGGGAGAGGAAAACCACACAAGTAGAAATAGAGGCAATCGGAATGAAGCAGCAACAACTGCTCTAGCGTAAAACAAATAAACAAACGAGAAAATGACCACCAATACCAAGACACTAATATCCCAAACACCCTGTCAAAGTGTTAAAAGAAAGACAAATCCTTATACCAGCGGCACAGTTTCACTGTCGGCATTCCATCATCTTGTGTAGTCCTTGATAGCACTGGTTATAAAGTGTATGACTGTTATGTCTTTTAGTACTTTGTAGTTGAATACCTTCTCATCTAACTGCAGCCGCGATATCATAATTTAGATAATGTGTACGCGCATATACCATACTGGAAAAACACAGTGTCCCACAGTGTGTTCACAGTGCGTTAACTACATGAACACGCTCGAATTCACAGTGTGAAGATGATTTCACACTGTGGTGTGGTTTTCACAGAGTGTTCACAGAGCACTGCTTTGTTTAACACTGTGAATTGATGACACACATTGTGTTCACACTGTTAAAACGCTCGAATTTAACAGTGTGAGGAGATTTCACGCTGTGTTCACACTGTGTTCACATTGTGTTTCTCACATTGTGGAATACTGAGTTCTTTCCAGCAGGGTATATGCGTAGAAAAGAGCATTCATGGTCAGAAGGTGGTGATATATGTGTTTATTTTCATTGTTCTCAAATTGTAAA
Source organism: Diadema antillarum (assembly GCF_040938485.1). Taxonomy (NCBI): domain Eukaryota; kingdom Metazoa; phylum Echinodermata; class Echinoidea; order Diadematoida; family Diadematidae; genus Diadema; species Diadema antillarum. The sequence continues at coordinate 772,679 of NW_027271985.1, read as the reverse complement.
TCACTTGGCAGAAGGACAATGTGCCCAAAAATTATGAATTTGGAAGAAATTCTTTGTACGCAGTTGATACTACATCGGGGGAGAAGAAAAAAAATCTCTGTTCTGGTGGTATTGATAAATCTATAATATTACGCCATAACAAGTGGACTACACTAATCATATATATATATATATATATGTATTATTATGTATATATATATATATATATATATATATATATATATAGAGAGAGAGAGAGAGAGAGAGAGAGAGAGATCAGATATAGATGTACTTGACACTAACTTTGTTTCTTTTGTGGCCCCTTTAAGCCACTGGAATCGCTAAATTGAAATTGTGGTGACCAAAAAAACAAAAACAAAAAACACACACAAAAAACCCGAAATGTAGTATAGCCCAAAATAAGCAGCAATAAAATAGCAATCCATACTGGATATTAAGTGATTGATGGATGAATTGAGAAGATTGAAAGAGGATTGAAAGCGGACTGATCTCTATAAGGTTTAGAAAAGCAGGCTTCTGTTTATAGTGTTCATGGTCGCTTGCAGCTATTAGACTGCTGCATGATTTTGCAGAAGTGATGCTCGACGTTTTAGAATGTACGTCCATAAATTTGAATGGTGTACTGTAGAGAAAAAAATGAAATCAAAATAAGTGCATTGCATTTTTTAAAATACAAAGTCATCATTTGTCTGATAGCAGAACAAATGTATGTGAGAGATGTGTGCTTTGAAGGACACAATTCTATGAACTGGTCACATGAATCATTTGCAGACCAGTGCAGGTTTATTTGAAATTGCAAATATGTATTCAAAGGTTATGACATTACCGAGCCCATACTTAAAGAATGGTTTTCATGAATTGTAGATCACAGAATATCAGTGACATTTCTTACAACATGTGAAGGAGTTGGCATCAGTGGATTGAGTGCAGAAGTGTCACTCATGCGTTGCTCTAAAACATTTAGTTGAAAACCTCTACTAGATTACACATACATTCTCTCACGCATAACACAAGTATAACAATAATGAACATCAGGTGTTGGAGTACTAACCAGAATATTTATACATGCAACTTGATTCTTAAAGTTTATAAACTGAGCTATCAAAACTACCACGTCAAAGTGCAATGGACTTTGTGCATAATTAGGTACTTTATCTTTTGTTTGGACATAACGAGCAACTTGCGAAAGTAATAGTGATGAAGATCAAAAAAGAAGAAGAAATAACTAACTGCAGGCTTCTATCAGTCACTCTTGAAAGTATTAATAGCCAAAGGTAGGTAGCGTCATCTATTGTTATACAGAAAACAGAAACTTACCACTGTCTATGTTAAATTTTTGTAATAAGCAGGCCTATCCTTTTCAGATATTAAACGCTTCGTAATAACTCTGAGCATATTATATCTCTTCCATCTATAACAATTCACATTCAATATCATTGGGATTCAACATGGCATTCTTCCTATATCTAAGACTTTGGTTAAAGTATTTATTGTATCTAGGAAAAAATGTTAGGGCAGTTTATTGTGCTTTCATTTCTCTCTTCGATTGTGCCGGCTAGATCGCAGAAGACAACTTTGCTATGTAATTGATAGAAGGAAATCCATATCATAATCACGTACACCTAACCAAAGTATATGTTTTGACAACAAAGTGTGAGAAGACAACTTTATCTTTTCTTTACACACTAACTGAAAAATCAAGGATCTAATCATTCTTGAACAGTGGCCCCTTTAATTTTTCGTGAAAAACAAAAGAAATAAAAATAAAAAATGAAATGAAACCCGTAAGTGGCACCTAGATCCGCCCCTGTTGAATATGACTAAAAAGAACTCCTTAACATCTTTCTCAAATGTCCACTAGCATAATATTTTTTGTTTTTGTTGTTGTTCATTCATGCGATTTTACTCTGATGAGTGCATGTCGAAAAGCTTCAGTATGTGTGTGTTGTATGCCATTTTCAAGTTTTGTAGTACCAAACACTTATTCGTTTTTGTTGTTGTCAACCCACAAGTCAAACTCAGTCAACGTGGCAACCATGTAGTAAATTTGACAGTGCCTGCGATGCAGCTTGTTAGCTTGTTCAAATTACTCCATTATTGAATAGGGCATGTTAGCAAACCTTTATGTTATACAATATCCAAAATTACAATACCCTATGACATTCACCACTCAAGTCAGGTATTTTCTAAAGTTTCGTGTTAGCAGAAATAATCATTGGAATTCAAAATGGCGGATGAGCCAGTGGTCAGGACTCTCGGATTCAGCATTTCTTTTTAATATTGTACATCAGTTCCCTCATTGTACTTTTTTACGCCTCCGCCACGAAGTGGTGCCGGAGGCATTATGTTTTCGGGTTGTCCGTCGGTCCGTCCTTCCGTCCGTCCTTCCATCCGTCCGTAATGAATTTTGTGGACAGGGTACTAGTAACTATCAAAACCTTTTGAGGTATCCTAATGAAACTTGGCATGTATGTGTATTAGGGGTGAAGTTGTGCCTATCAACTTTTGGGTGCACATGCTCAAGGTCAAAGGTCAAAAGGTCGAGGTCAAATGCTTAAAATTTCACTATTTCCCCCATATCTATGCAATACCTGAAGATATTTTCTTGAAACGTATTGTATACATGTATTACCCAATTAAGATTCTCTGGTAAAAGTTTGGGGTCATGAGGTCAAAATGTCAAAGGTCAAAAGGTCAAGTAAAATGTTAAAATTTTATTTTTTTCTCTCTATCTTGGAAATTGTTCAAGGTATCTTTATGGAACAAAGTATATATGCATGATTTCAATCCAGGGGTAGACTTGCATAGAGACTAGGTAGGGAGGGGGAGTTATTTTCAAGATAATACACTGCGTTCACACTCTAGGTTATAGATTATATGTGGTCTGCCGATACCGAAGAAGGAGAACACATGAATGTTAATGTCTCTCCTATCATTACACTGTTCTTAGTTAACCTTGATGAAAGTAATATCTATTTGTCTATAATAATATTCTGAGTCTGTGGATCAAATACCACGTTCGTTACGAATAGGACATATTAATCATTTGCAAGTCACAATGACGCTAAACACCACGAGACATATACAGACATACGTTTTAGACATACAGTTCAAGAGTCATATATACAGCCTACGAGACGCTATCAGTAGAACAAGGCCCCTGCGAGCTCAACATCATACATAACACTGTAGGTCTATTAGCTAGACACTATGCAAAGAGGCCTAATAGGCGTACGTCTTATATCTCTTGGGTGTCTTGCTCGTGAAATGACCCCTATCAATCAGGGGGTGCGTAAGGAGGATCTATTCCTTGGATGCACAATAATTACTGCAAGCGAGTGATACAACTATCATAAGTACATCAAGCGAATATTCGCGTCGAAACACAAGGGCTCTTTCCTCTGTAAAGTCGGTGAATTCATTCTCTTTAAACTGATTAAAGATAATGTTAATTCTTAAGAAGTCATTGATAGTCCTCGATAGTTTTCTGTGCGCTGTCGAACGTTAGAGGGTGTTGTATTCCGAATCACTTGAGCTTCGAAAAAGGTTGTCAGAAAATGTTTTCGAATTCTCGGGTTGTCAGAACAAAGTTAGGTACGCTAGTCCGTAAGGTACTACGTTGTGCCCCAAGGATGTAAAGAAGACAAGTTGCCGTATCCGCGTTACTCGCGGAGTATACATGCAGTAGTCGACAACGCGGCGATGAACATGGCAACCATGTAGCATATTTCAATGTGACTGCTATGCAGCTTGTCAGAAAATTCAAATTACTCCTATATTGAAGCCAGCGTGTTAGCATACCTTCATGTATCTAATTCAAATGTCCTTTGTTATTAACCACTCAAGATAGGTATGATCTTTTTAAGTTTCGTCTTAGCGGCAACATTGGATTTCAAAACCGCGGCCAAGCCAGTGGTCAGAACTCTTGGATTCAGCAACTTGTTTTAAATCAGTACCCCAAAACTACCTTTTTTTCACATCTTGTCTTCGTACAACAGGGCAACACCACATCAGTGAAAGTTGTATATGTATTGAAAATCTACTCATACGCATATTGTAATCATCATCCGTCTACCTCGTTTCTCTTACACAGCTGTATAATTTTCACAAATGGGCATCTTGGTGCAAATGGGTGTCTTCATAAGATGTTTGTTTTGCTTCAAACGTTGGTCTTGTCAGTCTGTCATAAACATTTCCTTCCGTAGGACTGGTGTTGAACCAGCAACCGTAAGTAAAGTCTCGCTATTCGGAATATCTAATGAAAACTGCTGTGAAACAAGGGGAGACGCTCCTACGGGTAGGTAAGATGAAGAGATGGAGGTATCATCGGATGGAACGCTGAAAGTTCCCATGTTAAGATCATCTATTACGCAATAAATGGATGTGTCATCATCTTCTTTCACATCATCTCCAGGGACGTGAACCATAGATGGTGTTCCTATGTCTCGACATTCTTCTGTTTCCAAGCAACACATTGGTAGTTCTATGGCTACGTCCTCCACCATTACTTCATCACCTTTCCTGGTCGCGGCAAGCTGTGTATTTCCATCAGGAATTGGGGGCAATGAGTCTAAACAGAAATAATAACCGTCAATCTGGTGAGCACTTGTGATGTTTCGTTCCCTTAAAGAGACATTTTCAAAGCTGACCTGACGACTTTCAGAATTGATTGGCAAAAGCTGGTCACCAGTGCTTCTGGTATTTGATTCTTGAGTTCTTCTGTCAAATTGATTGGTTTCGAAGTGTCTTGATCGATAGCAGTTTCTTTGTTTAAGTTGCTGCCTAGCCACTTCAAAAAAAAAAGTGCAAGGATGACCAAAGTTACAACAGCTAACGGAGTTCCTAATTCTATCAATTGATTTCTATTATCATTCGTATCATAAGTAATGGTCTTACGATCAGCAATTCCCTCGGTTTGTGAAGGTAACGTTGAGCGATTCTCGTAAGAGGTTACACGGGGCGTTCTAGTATATTCTACCCTCGCCGAACTACTGGTCTTATGTCCTTTCTTTGGTATCGAAGTCTCGTCAATTATGTTCGGAGGTGTGAGTTTTGAGAACGTACACTGAAAACTATGATGAGAAACAAGCAGATTACAGTTTCGTTTCTTGAAACTTTCAGTCAAATTACATTCGTTTGTTTCGTTTTTTGGTTTAATTGTAAGGTAAACCATAACCTCTTGAGCAAAGTCTGTAGATTCTTTGGTTTTGTTTTTCTGACGAAATTCGTAATCTCCAAAATTTCTACAACTTCTGTCGACACTTTTCTGTAAAACAGAGTATTCTCTTTTGCCCTGAACGAGCTTCGCAAGTGTTGTCTTGCCCGTACATGTCTGGTCATTTTCTTTCACTCTCCTCATTGGCTTCCAGAGATCGATATCTATTTGTTGGTCTAACACCGTCCTCTCCGGAAAAGAAATTGCTGTCGTCACTTCCAGCATTGAATTATTCTGCCTTCTTGTGGAACACTCATACGCCATGCTTTCTACTGTCTCGGTTTTCTGTTTATAGGTAAATATTTTTCCATCAGCACTTAAAGATGCTGCGGTACATGCTTGGGTTCCAGTACAATTTCCAATAGTCGTTCCATTCAAGAAGGACCAAACTACTACATCATTCTCATGAAGTCTCTTTTCTGCAAGGCAAAAGCAATAGTTAGTGGTCAAGGATGATTCATACGTTTTTCCAAACTGTCTACAGTGTACTTCCAGAGTGCAACTAGCAGCAGGGAATAACACAGCTAGAATGAAAACCGATGTTGCTGATGATATTTTCGAAGTCATTATGCTAGAGCCTGCCGTTCCTGTGGATAACTGAACTTGATAAGATATGCTGCAAAGGATTGGCAAAGGACGTCTTCTATAGTCCTCATCACATCAGAAGCCCACTGTGGGACGTTCATGTGCTAGCTACTCTGAAAGATGCTGCCCTTTATTGTTCTCTCTGAAGAGACGATTTATCGGGAGATTTGTAAGGACATTGCATGTTTGAATCACGTAGAGAAGGTCCATTTAACACTTGGTTTTGGTATCGAAATAAGAATAGATGACTGAATTGTGATAATGGGAAAATGCACTTTCATATGTCATCGTTCAAAATTGATATCCAAGACGTACACTACAGTAGATCTTTGAAACTGCAGTCAGCAGTCATCTTGTTCGATTGTTGGCATGCGCATATATATTTTCATGCTTCCCGGAAACAAGAACAACAAACAAAGGATAATAGTCTGCTGAAAGGGTATGAATTTCTTCACTTTTTTTTTTTGCAGAATTTAGATCGACCTTTACAAATCAAAATGTGTATGTATTCTAACTGATGACTCATCCCCTCCTTTTCTTTTTCCTTTTATTTTCGTTCCTATTTTGATCTCATGTCAGTTGACAAAGGTTCCTTTGAATTTTTGTTATATCTGTTCGTAGTGTCATTAAGAGGTCAGTAGAGGAAAACCATACAAGCAGAAAAATAGACAATCGGAAAGAAGCAGAAATAACTGCTACAGAGCAAAAATATTAAACAAACGAGAAAATGAACACCAGTACCAACACACTTATATCCCAAACACCTTGTCAAAATGTGTAAAGAAAATCAAGTCCCTATACCGCAGAGACACAGTTTCACTGTCGACATTCGATCTACTTGATAGCACTGGTTATAAAGTGTGAAACTTTTAAGTCTTTTAACTCATTGTAGTTGAATACCTTCTCATCTAACTGCAGACTCGATATCATATTTTTTTTTGTCCTCAAACTGAGGGACTTTATTTAAGTCAATTATTCAGAATCATGCATAAGTCGATACAAGCATAAAATAATTGATTTAGTCATAGTTCAATTTACATCAAATGAAAATTCTGTATGTAACGGATTTTTTAATCGATTGCTCGAATACTTCTTTTTTTTTGAGGTGTCATTACAATATAACAGAAACTCTTATTTGAATTCTTTGACTATAAATGATGCAGTAAAACGCTGATTTATGTACTCGTCGATGAGATATACATATACCTTATAAATTGCATATTCCATGAAATTAATTATTGCGTTAATAAAGAAATAATCCTTCTCACAAATTTCATACCCGATTACTATGATTTTCCCATCTATTATGATATTTTTTCTTGAACATTCAAAGATGAGGTCACTGATCCTTGCCCAGATGTTTGTTATTCTCGGACATTAAAACAAATTATGCCTTCAGGATTCATTTTCATTACAGTATTTGCACTGTGCATTTGTGGTTATTTTACATTTCAGTAGATTATCCACAAAAGGTACAATATTGTTTATCACTTTAAAAGCAAATTAATGCTGACTCCCAATGAAATGTTCAAGGTAGGTCGAGTTTACTTTGCCAAATCATAATCATTTTTGGTTCTGAAACCTTCTTTTCTTTTAAAAAGGTATTATACATTTTGGCTTTTTTGCCGAGGATATCAAAAACATTACTTCTTGACACTTCAAACATCTGTTGACTATTCATTTAATTTTCATCATTGAACGTAATTTATGCAAGCAAAAATGAGGGAAGGCGTGTTTCAATTTTTGATACTGAAAAGAAGCAAATTATCAGTCTGCAAACTATTATCAACTTAAGTTTGATCAACCCAAAATCCATTTACCATATGTTTTCCCGGTCAATTTCATACTTTTGTCATTCAAATTCATTAATGTGCATTCAATTTCACACAGCGCACGCACGCGTAAATATTCGGGCATTCAAATTCAGAATCCGAGCGATCAATTTCATTTATGGGCGTTCTATTTCGTTTTCGTGAAATCAAATTCACGATTGGGCATTCAATTTCAAAATGCGAGCACCGACTTTCCTACTCGTGCATTCAAATTTATGCGATAGTCATGTGATAGTCCCATCGAGCTTGTTTGGAGTGTTCAATTTCATTTTAGGCGATAAGTTCCTACTTCATGCAATCAATTTAAAGAGGAAAATGGAGTAGACTTTTTAAGAAAGGAAAAAAGGCCAACACAGCCAGTGAAGGCTTGGATATAGTGTAATTATGATCGTTTACAGATTCTACATTGTTCTCTGTTCATGTATTCTTTGTTTTTCATCTCAATAAATTTCAAATTGTAATGTCCCATCAGCAGTGCCTCCTAACAGCACAACGACAACTTAATCATATTTCGTGATGATACTGCATGCTGACAATGCCCCAACACCAACCAGATAATGACAATTCATCAATGTAAAGACAAACTGACACACAAAGACCTCACATAGTCCCGCAAAAGTAAACCAATAAGACAGCAATATACAACAAACAAGACGTATAAAATATTCATGTATCAGTTTCATTATAGTCGATTTTTTTCCCCCGAAGGTGTCAACTAACCCCTCCATATCATGCTCGTCTGTAGGCCTAACTAACTAACCCAGCCATTATGCTCGTCTGTACGCCTATATAGTGCCTAATGTTTGTTTGTTTGCTTGTTTAATATTCCATCAAAGAAGATGGCTGGGTAACCCATATTCAGCTGCAATAGCTGATCTTCCATATGGGGTCCAGTTCGATGTAAGCCTCAAACACCCTGCTCTTTGCGATGAATAAATGAAATGAGACCTTTTACTTGCATGAGTTATGACTCTCTCAAACATGGGACCTCCATTTTCTGTCCATTCCGAGGGACATGTGCCTATATATTCATTTTCGCTAAGCGCGAGTTCAAAATTTTTAATGAACAGGTGGACCTATACTGCAAAATAAATAATCATGAATCCCAATATCCAAGCCACATGAAAAACACATGCATTCACTGCCCCAAACTAACTAAATTCAGGACTTCTTTTAAATTGAATGCAGTTATTTGGAACATGGTTGCCTATTCACGAATTTGAATGACCGATGAGATTCCGTCGCCAGCTTGACATTAATTTCAATGCTCATTGATGAAATGCGTGCTCCTCTCTTAAGGCCGTGTCACACCAGCCTTCCGTGCGACTTCCGAAGAACATTTTTGCTATCCGGAGGTCCCCGCAGATGACCCGCACATGACAGTACCTAGCATGTATCTCAAAAGTAGTTACCCGGAGGTGCGCACGCTGGCTCTATTTACCCGCTGCCAAAAAAGGCCCTGTCACACCAGCTAAGCGGGCTTATTGCGTATGGGGATTTTTCAGCACGCAGAATAATTTCTGCGGCCGGACAAGGTTTAGGGCGAGTTTGGCGTGGGTATTACATGACAAACGCGTGATACCTAAGTCCTTCTTGCGTGTATTCCGTTGAACTGCATGTTAGGCGCGTGGGTGTCACGTGATAGCTTCGTGATAGCTTCTTTTATGTCAGTTACGGGCGACATACGGGCTCCGCGAAGTACCTGCGCCACAACTGCGTGTTATCTGCGTACTAGTCGCCTGCGAGGTGAGTGCTAGCCTGAACAATAGGCTGGTTCGAGTGGATGGGCAAACAATCATTTGTCAACTAGCTTTCAAGAAGTGAAGATGCCCCGTAGACGGAAAGCGCACAAGGGCAGAGAACGTCCAGTGGATGGACAGCCACAAAGCCCGGAAGATTCACAGCAAATGCATCAAATTGCTGCTGAAATCCATTCGGCGGATGAAGTCCTGTCCGAAAGGGACCAGGTAGTCCTCGACGCCACAGAGGACAGAGGACAAAGAAGAGAATGAGCCCACAAATGGCACGCACTCCCTTCACATAGGCATAGATCAGCGGGCAACTTACCTACTTCAAGTGGGTCAAATGCCTGTGAATTGCGGCGGCTACGGCCCTCCTACGGGTTTTCTGCGTGGAACTCTTCGGGCAATCCTCGCGACTCATCCGGAAATAGTTTTGGTCATGCTCAAAACTTTGCTGCGGGAAAATTGGACTAGTGTGCGCACCTTCGGGCAACTAAGGACGAGATAAGTGCTAGGTACTGTCAAGTTCGGGCCAACTGCGGAGAGCTCCGGGTAGCAAATTTGTTTCCCCGCAAGTCAAGCCGCAAAACTTCCCCAGATACGGTATGACAAGGCCTTGAGCATGCTCAAAACTTGTTCCGGAAGAGTCACGGGAGTTGCCCGTAGAGGTACGCGCAGAACACAAGTAGGAAACCCTTACCGGTAGCACCTCACAGGCAACTCCAAAGCAGGTACTTCGCAGTCCCCGTAAGTCGCTCGTAACAGAAAATGGATCGGTTTCAAAGCTCTCACGCGAGTCACACGGAACGCACGCAAGTAGAAGCTAAGTAGCACGCGTCTAGTAAGTAAGAAACAAGTGCGAAAATTGCAAACATTCTTGTCCGCCCGCGGAAAATCTTCTACGTGCTTTAAACTACCTCCTCGCCACAAGCCCGCGTAGCTTGCCCGGACAGGTGTGACACCGCCTTCAGATTTGAATGCTCCGATAGTAACAGCTCCTCTCTTAGATTTGAATGCTCCGATAGTAAATTTGAATGTTCCGATAGTGAATTCGAATGCTCCTACTGTAAATTTGAATGCTCGAATAGTGAATTCGAATGACTGGATTTTTAATTGATTGCTGATTCAGTGCTGCCAGCGTGGAATGCGTGAAATCGAATGCTCGGCATAGGAACTTGAATGACAAAAGTATGAAATCGACCGGGAAAACCTATATTACATCAGACACTACATTTGCACCATTACTACTCCAATTTTGAAAATAAAGCATTTCTTTTCCGAATTTGATATTACTGTTAAGCCATAAAAATTCATCGCCAATATCTCTAACTCGCAACAGATCTACATATCGTATTTCTGCCCAATAGATCAATAGATATCTATAAAATTATGGGACTTTATATTTCTTACATAAACAAAACATATCTATTGAGGAACAATTTATCACAAAACATGTGGGAGGTGTTGCAACTTTTTGAAGCCAGAAGCTAGCAATGTTTTTCAAGGGGCGCGGATGATTATCAACAAGTTTGGACAACCATGACAATCTGAGTGCTTTTATTTTTGACTCAATGTCTACCATACCGAGACCCACAACTTTTAGAGTATTAATTATTACTCTTCTCTTTACTTTCTCTCTTTTGGAATTCCAAAGAAATGCGAAAAAAAAATCTTATCAATATGAATTATACAACTTGAAGGAATCGTAAAAATGATGCTACATAAATTATTTGCGAAATTAATAATGACCTAATGATTGTTATCTTACCATAATATGTTGAATTCCCCATTTTCCACATAATGATTATGCGTTTCATTTTTTTTTCAGTCTTCCTGGACCAATTCATACATTCAAAATTTTCATCTTGAATACTCAAAAACACTCCAAGGTACTTGACCGGTTCCTCAGACCATTGTTAACCATCAATACACTCATCACATTTTCCATTTAAACATAAAGCCTATGTTTTTACAAAAATTCAATTTTGGACCAGCATCTGCACCAAATGCTTCAATTTCTTTCATCGCTTCATTTCCCGATTGGATAGAAGCAACAAAAAGCGTTGTATCGTCCGCCAATTGAGATATTTTGATTTCTTTTAAATTTGACTGCTCATATTGAGGAATACATATACCTTTGATGTTATCATTATTTCGTACCTTCATTGCAAATACTTCAACAACTAAAAGGAACAGCAATGCGGAAAGAGGACAGGCCTGGCGTACCCCTTTAGTAATTGGAAACGTCCTGGACAACCAACCATTGTTCAAAACCTTACAATCTGCAATTTTGTAAATAATTCTGATCCACTGAATAAACGATTTTCCGAAATCTTCAAATAGAAAATCACAATCGACATTATCAAAAGCTTTATTAAAATCAAGAAATATAAAGATACTCGGTAAGTTTGACTGTGAACAAAAGTCTAATAAATACTTTACAAGTCTTATATTTTCTATTGCTGATTTTTTCTTTATAAAACCCATTTGATCAAAAGAAATCAATTTTGGAATTACATTTTGTAAACGTCTTGCTAATGCCCATGTAGCTATTTTATAATCAATATTTAACAAAGATATTGGGCCCCAAATTATCAAGTTTTCGTTTAACATCCTTCTTAAACATTAATGTTAATATAGAATGTCTTCGGCTATGAGATAATGTACCATTTCTATACCTTTTATTCAGCTGTGTAACAATAAATCTTTAATACAATCCCCAAAAGTCTTATAAAATTCAGCAATTAAGCCATCACTGATCACTGCCGGGGGATTTATTATTGTCCATCCACATCAAGGCTTCAAAACATTCTTTTTCTGTAAGGATTCCCTCACAACTTAAACTGTCATTCTCTTCCAAAGTAACAAATTTCAAATTTTGCAGATATTCACAAAAATTATGTAACTTGTCTGACTGGTATAATTTGCTGTAATATAAATAAAGCTCTTCTAAAATACATTTCTCATCAACAATAACTTTGTCTTTCTTCAAAACAGCATTAATCTCCTTTCTCTTTGCATTCTGCGTTTCTAAGCTCAAAAAGTATTTCGTAAATTTTTCTTCTTCAATCCATTCCTCTCTGGATCGAACAAAAATACCTCTACATTTATTTCTGTATATTTTGTCTAATATCATTTTTATTCTTGTTAGTTCTTGTATATCTATCTCTGTAGGGTCTTCATCAACTTTTTTTTTCATTTTTTTTTTGTTCAATCACATTCAAATCTTGTTGACGTTTAACGAAATACTGATTTTTTATTTTTTGCTTATATTTTGCATATTTTTGTGAAAATTCCCTTATCTTAATCTTACACATCTGCCATTTCAATTGTGAATCAAAATTTTGATATTCAAAATCAATTACCAATCATATCTATTATACGTTCCCTATACAGTTTATCTATCAATAAAGAATTATTCAATTTCCAATAACCTCTTCCCCGTGTAGTATCACAGATCTTAATGTTCAATGCAATGGAAACGGCAGACACGATATAATAATAAAATAGATCATTTAGATCGTAATTAATATACGCGCATACACCCTACTGGAAAGAACACAGTGTCCCAGAGTGTTGAATTGAATTGAATTTATTTCCACTTCATGGAATGGAACACCCTGATCAGCAAAGCCGGGTTCCATAGGGGTCCAAAGTGTGTTAACATAGTCATCTGCGGGAGAACGCTCGAGTTCAACAGTGTGGAGATGATTTCACTCTGTGATGTGATTTTCACAGAGTGTTCACAGAGCAATGCTTTGTTTAACACTGTGAATTGACGACACACATTGTGTTCACACTGTTAAAACGCTCGAATTTAACAGTGTGAAGAAATTTCACGCTGTGTTCACACTGTGTTTCCCACATTGTGGAACACTACGTTCTTTCCAGCAGGGTAGATGCGTAGAAAAGAACATAATGGTCACGAGGTGGTGATATAGACGTTTGTTATCATTGTTCTCAGTCCGTAAATCACCAAGCAAAAGAACAGCGTGCCAGAAAATTCAAGAATCTTAAAAGAAATTCTTAGTATGCAGTTTCATACCCCTTCGGGGAAAAAGAAAATATCTCTGTTCTGGCGCTATTGATAAATTGATAATATTTGGCCCACAAGTGGACTACACGAATTATAATACTAGGTGTTTCAAAAAACATTTCCCACTTTTGATTCTTAATAATTCATAAACTGTATATCAGATAACACTGTAATTGATATGAGTAATAGCTGAATAGTGTACAATTTGGTTGAAGGTGGTTTGAATATGAAAACATTTCTCAGTTTCATGAAATCCATGATTAATTTCACAGTTAGGTTCCAGATTTTGCTCTATTTTCAGCCCTCTGTACAAAATTTCACTTTGCACAGGGGTCAATGGGTGTGTATGGGAGTGTGTGGTTTACACCCTGACAATGGTCCTAAACAATGGCTAGGGTTTGAATGCTTCATTATTTATTCATGAGAAATTCCACTATCACAACTAGTCTTTATTCAGCCTCTGGCAGTATCTGTGTAAAGTCAAACGCCTGCCGATACTGTCGTTGGGTCTCGACAGTTCTCTCCCTACTTCTGAAAAACGAAATTACAATGAATACCTTCTGTTCTATAGTAAACATGGTGACAGGAAGCAAAGAAAATCAATTAGAGTATACACTTGTGTAAATGGAGCCTTGAATAAATCTGCTGTGAAACATATCGCCCCAATGATAAATGCTGCTAAACTCTTTACCAAAAATGATTTCTTTTTATCAAAAAGCGAAAAATTTGTCAAGACTATTTAATTAGTAGACAGATGTTTTAATATGAGGAACTTTAGATCATTTATGCTTATTTATATCCCAAATTTAGTGATATGTGAAGCAAAAATTGAAAATGATTGATATATGTGGTGTTTGCAAGCACATGGAAACGTGTGCTTCCTTTTTCCATGTGCATGCAGTTTACCCTTTACCGTGCATGAATCCAGACTAGCAGCACCCAGGGCAATCCACATGAATTATTGATTAAACATTCATGTGCCTGGGAGCGCGAGACTGACGCCTAGTCAACAGGTGGTTCAGGCATGTCCATTGTTCAGGACCATTGTCAGCACACACTCACATACACATCATTGGTTCCTGTGCAAGGTTCAATTTTTGTGCAGAGGGTTAAAATTAGACCAAAATCTGAAACCTTACTTCAAAATCAATCTTGGATTTAATAAAACTGATTTATGCTTTCACATTCAAATCACCTTTAACCAAATTGTACACTATTTAGCTATTATTTATATCAATGACATTTTTATCAGATGAATAGTTATTGAGCTATTAATGATCAAAAGTGGGAAATGTTTTTTGAAACACCTAGTATATAAGAATATAAATTATAATCGACGCTAACTTTTTTTTTTCCTGTGGTGGCCCCTTTAAGCCACTGAAATCGTTAAACTGAAATTTTGGTGGCCCAAAAAAGAAAAAGAAAAAAAGAAATGTAGTATGGCCCGAAATAAGCAGCAAAAATATAGCCATCCATACTGAACAATAAGTGATTGGTGGGTTAATTGAGAGGACTGAAAGAGGATTGAAAGAGGATTGATCTCTATAAGGCTTAGAAAAGCAGGTCTCTGTTTATAGTGTTCATGGTTACTCGCAGCAATATGACAAAGTAAATGAAATGACTGCTGCATGATTTTGAAGAAATGCTGCTCGACGTATTAGAATATACGTCCATAAATTTGAATGGTGTATCGTAGAGACAATAATACAATTATGAAATTAAAATAAGCGCATTGCATACTTTTTTTAAACCAAATACAAAGTCATTATTTGTCTGATAGTAAAACAAGTGTATGTAAGAGATGTACGATTTGAAGGACACAATCCTATAAACTGGTAACATGAATCATTTGCAGACCAGTGCAGATTTATTTGAAATTGCAAATATGTATTCAAAGGTCATGAACATTACCGAGCCCATACTTAAAGACTGGTTTTCATGAGTTGTAGATCTCAGAATATAAGTGACATTTCTTACAACATGTGAAGGAGTTGGCACCAGTGGATTGAGTGAAGAATTGTCACTCGTACGTTGCTCTTAACTATATACAATGTAGTTGAAAACCTCTACCAGATTACACACACATTCTCTCACGCAAAACACCAGGTATAATAATGAGCATCAGGCATTGGAGTACTAACAAGAATATATACACACAACTTGATTCTTAAAGTTTATGAACTGAGCTATCAAAACTACCACGTCAAAGTGCAATGGACTTTGTGCATGGTTAGGTACTTTATCTTTTGTTTGGACATAACGAGCAACTTGCGAAAGTAATAGTGATTGAGATCAAAAAAAAAAAGGAAGAAGAAGAAATAACTAACTGCAGGCTTCTATCAGTCACTTTTGAAAGTATAAATAGCCAAAGGTAGGTCGCGTCATCTATTGTTATACAGAAAACAGAAACTTACCACTGTCTTTGTTAAATTGTTGTAATAAGCAGGCCTATCCTTTTCAGATATCAAACGCTTCGTAATAACTCTGAGCATATCATATTTATCAGCATTTCTTCCATCTATAACAATTCACATTCAACATCATTGGGATTCAACATGGCATTCTTCCTATGTCTAAGACTTTGATTCAAGTATATTATTGTATTTAGGGAAAAATCTGTTTCATATCTCCCTTCGATTTATGTGCCGGCTAAATCGCAGAAGCACTTGGTTCATGAAAGTGTGAGAAGACAACTGTTATCTTTTCTTTACACACTAACGTAAGAATCAAGAATCTATTCATTCTTGAACAGAGGCGGATGCGGGGGGGGGGGGGGGGCGCAACCGGCACACTCCCCACTTTATTCTCGTTCAATTCAATTTCGTTAAAAGCAAAAGAAATAAAAAAAAAATGAAATGAAACCCGGAAGTGGCACCAACAATATCAGCTGCCCCCGCCCCTTTACAGAATTCCTGGATCAGCCGCTGTTTAATAATATTATTAAAAAGAACTCATTAACATCTTTCTGAAATGTCCACTAGCATAATATTTGTTATGTTTTTGTTGTTCTTGTCAACCCACAAGTCAAACTCAGTCAACGTGACAACCATGTAGCATATTTCAAAGTGCCTACTCTGTAGCTTGTCAGACAATTCAAATTACTCCTTCATTGAAGTCAGCATTATAGCAAACCTTTATGTAAAATATCCCAAATTTCAATGCCCTATGACATTCACAAATCAAGTTAGGTATTTTCTAAAGTTTCATGTCAGCGGAAATATTGGAATGTAAGATGGCGGATGATCCAGTGGTCAGAACTCTCAGATTCAGCATTTTTTATACATCAGTGCCCCTATTCTACTTTTTTTTTTTTGCACTTGCAGTGAAGTGGTTGCATGATATCAGTGACAAAGTGTTAGGATATGTATTGAAAACCTATATTCCTATACGTATTGCGATCACTATCCGTCCACCTCGTTTCTTTTATACAGATGTACATTATTTTCACAAACATGCATCTTGGTGCAAATGTGTGTCTTCGTAACTATGATGTATGTTTTGCTTCAAACGTCGGTCTTGTCAGTCTGTCATAAACATTTCCTTCTGTAGGACTGGTGTTTGGACCCACATCCGGAAGTGAAGTCTCGCTATTCGGAATATCTGATGAAAACTGTTGTGAAACAAGGAGAAATGGTCCTGCGGGTAGGTGAGGTGAAGAGATGGAGGTATCATCGGATGGGACGTTGAAAGTTCCCATGTTAAGATCATCTATTGCGCAATAAGTAGATGACTCTGTGTCATCATCGTCTTTCACATGATCTCCAGGAACGTGAGCCATATATGGTGCTCCTTTGTCTCGACATTCTTCTGTTTCCGAGCAACACATTGGTAGTTCTAGAGGAACGTCCTCCACCATGACTTCATCACCTTTCCTGGTCTCTGCAAGCTGTGTGTTTCCATCAGGAACTGGGGGCAATGAGTCTAATGAGAAATAATAACCGTCACACCGAGCATCTGAATTTCGTTCCCGGTAGGAACCAGTTTCAAAGCTGACCTGACGATCATCAAAATTACTCGGCAAAGTCTGGTCCCCAGTGCTTCTCCTGTTTGATTCTCGTGTTCCACTCTCAAATCGATTTGTTTCGAAGTACCTCGGTAGATGGCAGTTTCTTTGTTTAAGTTGCTGCCTTACCACTGCTAAAAGAAGTGCAAGAATGATCACAATTACCACTGATAGCGTTCCTGATACTATAAAATGGTATTTACCAACATTCTTACGATCGACAGTGTCCTCTGTTGATATAGATAGTGTTGCCAGGTTCCCGTTAGAGTTCAAGCGGGGAGTTTCAACAGGTTCAACCTGCGTCGAACTACTGGTCTCATGGTCCTCCTGTAGTGTCCAAGTCTCGTCAGTTATGTCAACGGTTGAGATTATGGGATAAGAACACCGATAACTGAGATCAGAGATAAGCAGATTACAGGTTTCTTTCTTGAAGCTTTCGGTCCAATTGCATTCGTTTGTTTCGTTTTCTGGTTTAATTGTGACATGAACAATAACCTCTTGACCAGAGTCCGTAGATTCTTTGTTGTTGTTTTTGTGACGAAATTTTGAATTTCCCATATTGCTACAACTCCGTTTGATACTTTTCTGTAAAGCAGAGTGTTCTCTCTTGCCCTGCACGAGCTCTGCAAATATTCTCTCTCCCTTCCATGTCTGGTCATTTTTATTCATTCTCCTCCATGGCTTCCACAGATCGATGTTCATTTGTTGGTCTAACATCGTCCTCTCCGGAAAAGAAATTGCTGTCGTCACGTTTATAATTGAATTATTCTGCCTTCTTGTGGAACATTCGTACGCCAAGCTTTCCGCTGTCGCAGTTTTCTGGTTAAGTGTAAATATCTTTCCATTAGCATTTAGGGATCCTGCGCTACATGCTTGGGTTCCAGTGCAATTTCCAATAGTCGTTCCATTCAAGAAGGACCAAAGTATTTCATCATTCTCATGAAGTCCCTCATCTGTTTCGCAAATGCAATAGTCTGTCACGGATGATTCATATTTTTCCCCAAACTGTTTACAGTTTACTTTCAGAGTGCAACAGGCAGCAGGGAATAGGTAATACAGAACTAGAATGAAAAATGATGTTGCTGATGACGTTCTGGAAGTCATGATTGCAAGATGATCGCCTTTCTTTCGGAGTACCATACTTAGTAAGATATGCGAAGGCTTGGCAAAATGCGTCTTCTACTCCTCATCACAGCAGCAGCGCACTATGGGACGTTCATGTGCCAGCAGCTACCCTGAAAGATGGTGCCCTTAATGATTGTCTCCGAAGAGATGACTTGGGCAGATTTGAACGTACAAGGAAGGTTCCTGGAGAAATTTCTGATGTCGATATTTGTAGGCACCCAATGAAACCTTGCCCTTTTTAATCACGTAAGGGGTGTCCATTACACTTGGTTTTGGTATCGAAATAATATAGTTGATTGAATTGTGATAATGGGAAAATGCACTTCCATGTGCCACCGTTCCAAATTGATATCCGGGAAGTACACTATTTTATCAAGCAGGTTCATGCTGTCAACAGTCATTAGTTTTGATTTACGTCCCTCTTCGAGACAGTAACAAACAAATGGAAGTGCATTTTAAGATACCACTCTATACATGCTGTGTGGTTTTAATCGACCTTTAGCCCACGACTAAAAGTGTGGGTGTATTGGTATTGATGACCTCACCTACTCCTGCCACTGAGTTTACTTTGAACCTCGCACAAAACAACATTTATTTTTATGTTGAATGAAACCCTTCCGAACCTATCTTATGAACAGTGGACTTTAAAATATTTTGCTGAGCAAACAGTGAGCAAAGTGAAGGAAAGAAATGAAAAAAATGGAATGATCCATTTTGATTTAAATTTCATTTTGTGTTGCAATTAAAAAGAAATGATGGGACCTCAGTCTTTTCAATTTAATTCAATTCTTGTTTTATTTTTAAGAGAAACAAGGCATAGGCTCCTAAGTATCCTCCTACCTAACTTTCAAAGAATGGCCTAATTCTATTGGTCATGAGACTCATATATCTCAACTATACTTCTTCCTTTCAAACACCATAGATCATAACATTGGAGAAAGAAAATTGGGCACGAACATTTCAATACCTATGATTTCAGTAGGCGTTTAAAGCACCGACGTTTTACACTCATCTTTTCTAGGGGTATTTCTCTTTCCCATCCATATTATAATTAAACCACATCATCAAAGATATCGAGTCTTTCTATAAGGTAATTCTTTCGTATATATTTCCCTTGTTAATATCTTAACTATTCACTCACAATATATTGATGGCTCGAAACCTCCCACGTATAAAATACGAAGTCTGATCGTGTCTTGTTATTGCGACATGTGTTAGATTGTACACATCATTCTAATGAATATAGGAAAGGAGTTAGCTAAAACACAAAAGAGCACAAAGATAAGTTTGAATGACCTTGATATGATAGCGTGCAAAGGGCCGACAGTTGTATTCAATGTCCAACTAAAATTCCAAAGAGGAATAGAAACACTCTTTACAATAAAGACTAGGCTGATAGTTTTGCTCTAGATTGTTAGTTTTAATCCTTCAAGATTTGTGTAATGACTGTAATAATATCTTTCAATTTAGAGTCAAGAAGCAATCTCACATATTCAATGAAGAGGGAAAACCAAAACAAATTGAAATAGAGACGACCAGAAAAAGAAAAAAAAATCAAAGGACAACTGTTATCTTAAGAGATGAGTAAACATAAGAGAAAATAAACTCCAACACTTGAGGGTTTTCCCAGTGCCCTGTCAAAATGTGCAAAGGAGGGCTGTTTAACAAAATATCTTTGCTAGCCATTCCTTCTGTTCCCCATCACAGCTGGTCATAACGTGTGTATGCAATTGAAAAGTCGTTTATACACGTAAGTCTTCATTATGAAATACCTTCTCATCTAAACATGTAAAACACTTTAGGGTCATGTGTTGTATAATATAAAACCTGAATGTATGTATGTACGTATGTATCATGCATGAATATATGTGACACTGCACCTCAAAACACACAAAAAGTCGCCAGACATGAATGTTTAGTTAACACCATATTCTGAAAGAGCAGACTTTAAGCTTTACAATGATGTATAACTCAAATCAAATGGACTCTCCTAACCTATCTAAATATGAACTGAGAAAAGAGGCTCTGAAGTACAGTGTCTATTCAAGCGCTTAATCTCTACCAAACCCTGCTGGCTGTGCGATGAATGGAACAAAAAACAAGAAGTAAACCACCAGAGTAACAACAATGAAGGGATTACTAAATCAAACTGAAATTAACCATGCCTCATTAACACATTCTGTCCATAATCAATGCCAACTTTCAAAGCAGTAGCACTATTCTTTCCAAAGTTATTAGAGTTGAATGTGAAGAGTGTGGACAAGGTTTTTCAGACATAAAAAAAGGATTCTAAAGACACACCTAATTAGACTATTCTACCAAAAATTTTCGAGATAAATTGCTAAAAAAACACACTTTCCCGCCCGTTTTATGATACCAAATTTTAGCATAATGTAAAAGAAGACCCGCTCTTTCAGAAAATATGAAAAAGTCAAGTTCGGCTAGGTTGACCCATTTCACTTATTTTCAGTCCTCACGCAAAACCAGTGTGTGCGACTTTATGTTCGTTTTGAGGTGCACGGTCACATATATATATATATATATATATATATATGTATACATATATATATATATATATATATCCCTAGTTGGCACCTTAGGGAGACATATTGGGGGGAAGTGTCTTCATTAGGGAGACAACTGGTCATTAAGGAGACAATTTTCGTGTCTCCATTGCGTAAATTGCCATTGAACATGTATTTTAAAATTTGCATATAAAACAAATGGAAATGTCTTCCAAATGACCCATCTAGGAGTATATATATATATATATATATATACATACATACATATGTGTGTGTGCGTGCGTGTGTGTGTTTGTGTGTACACAATCTATTTTCAATTTGCATATTTGCTGGCACTTCACCCTTTGTCAAATGGTTTACAAACTGAGAGAAAACAGTAACATGACTGTATTATCTATGTTACCGACGCTCTAACCAAGGACGCTCGTTCATAGTTAGGCCTATATATGTATGTACATGTATGTATGTATATATATATAAATATATATATCGGGTTTAATATATATACAGGTATGGACATTCTTTTGGGGTCATCCAGAGCAATGGCTCAACAAATGACTACACAATCACATTTGCTGGCACAGAAAACCTGCACAGCTAGCCTATACACAGCTATACTATTGAAAACTTTCGCCCTATTTCACGCAGAAAATCCGAGGTAGCAGACGCTGGCGAAAGTGAGTGCGTGTGGGGCGCGTGGCTAGTCGACACGTTAATGGGGGTGGCCTGCAGCACCGTACGTGGAGGGACATCATGTTCACATAATTTCACGCGTAGTGTGTTGTGTGTGTAGGCGACAGAAATCGGGTTTAATCTACAGTTGATATGATATAGTCTATGACCTTGTCATTCCTTTACAACATTATTTCAGTTGATTACCTGTGTACAACACGTGTATAGGGCTCACACCCATAAATATTTCCCCATAGGGATGTGTGTTAAAAATCAAATTTCAAAAAATTCTGTAAAATAGCTGGGAGAAATGAGGTGTTTCAGCTTCACTAACCTGGATAAGTTAGATATACCCTTTCATCCATCAAATTCTCAGGGTGGATAATTCAGTTCAAATTCTGTCCAGGGGTCCGCAAAGCCAGACTACGAGTTCTTGTCACTCAAAATATCACCCATTTTCCGTACACGTACCCAATGAAATATAGTCCCCTCAAATTCCAACAGAAAAGCTTTCATCTTCCAACCAAAATGCAATTTGTAGAAGAATTCATACTCAATATCTACAGCTATTCAGTTTTTTGCCAAACTACGTCATTGATTTTTAATTAATTCTTTTCTTCATTTATTTTGGTATCTTTGGTACGAATTTGTGAAGGGGTCTGGGACAGTCCATTGTATTTAAGGGTGTGAGCCCTATAGTGGAGGTCATATTTCTCAGTTGACTTTTAAACATCATAAATGTGTTTTTGATGATATTTGCACTTACATCATATGGGAAATTACACATGCAAGGGTTATAAAGCTTCTCAAAGGGACACTTTTGAATCTCATGCCCTTTGAGGTTTTTTTAAAAAATAGAAATTTAGTGTTGATCAGTTCTTCATAAGATGAATACCTAGATGCAGGCAGTAATCTTTGATTATGGGGGTGTCATCATCACATTATTGCCTACAAAATACTTGAAAAGAATTTGTTTTGTCAAACAGACTAACTTTATGAATTTTGACCTGTTTCAGTGGTAGCCAAACAAAGAAATACATTAAAATAACACAGTCATTCAAAGTTGTGTGGTATACTGATGACTGCTATGTACAAAGATCTATCTGTACCACAACAACATAATAAGAAAACAAATTGTAGCCAAAGAGAGTTGGGGGGGGGGTAGAGGAGAGAGGTAAGGGGGGGGGGGGGTAGGAAGGGGAAGGGGGTAGGGAGGAAGAGATCTGACACAATAGATCAACATAAACCAGCAGAGTTTGTATGGGATGAATACTTCCCATATACTTGTGTGCATTGCATGCATCCTCTATAGGGCTCACACTCATAAATATTTCCCCATAGGGATGTGTGTTAAAAATCAAATTTCAAAAAATTCTGTAAAATAGCTGGGAGAAATGAGGTGTTTCAGCTTCACTAACCTGGATAAGTTAGATATACCCTTTCATCCATCAAATTCTCAGGGTGGATAATTCAGTTCAAATTCTGTCCAGGGGTCCGCAAAGCCAGACTACGAGTTCTTGTCACTCAAAATATCACCCATTTTCCGTACACTTACACAATGAAATATAGTCCCCTCAAATTCCACCAGAAAAGCTTTCATCTTCCAACCAAAATGCAATTTGTAGAGGAATTCATACTCAATATCTACAGCTACTCAGTTTTTTGCCAAACTACATCATTGATTTTTAATTAATTCTTTTCTTCATTTATTTTGGTATCTTTGGTACGAATTTGTGAAGGGGTCTGGGACAGTCCATTGTATTTACGGGTGTGAGCCCTATATAAGCGCCCGATTGCAGACAGCAGGTGGCAAGCGACCGTTGCAACTGCTTACATTATTACCACCTCCGAAGGAAATGCACCAGTCCGACTAGAGCCATCATCGAAAAATGAGACAGAATGTGGAATGTATTTGGTTATTTTTGCTCCCAAACTTAACAGTTATGTTGTTAATAAGGCTGCTTCGTATCTAGATAATGTCTCACATACAACTGTATCTGGATATTGCGTTGAAAATGATATTTGGCAAGAAAAAAACCTTGAAATCACAGGAATTCACACTGCTGACGACGGCAGACAAGTGAAGGTCAACGGCTCAAATTTTCGTTGGTAGTCTCGTCACGTGATAGTTCTGTATGGATTGTACACGTTCCCTATGACAGCAATTGTGAATGGGTAGTCTAGCTTTACTGCAAATTTGCGTCAGGACTGCTCAACCAATGGACAAGATTCTCACATCACAAAAATGGGCAGAATCTCTTCTTTCTGAAACCGTGCGCCCCAAGTTTGTGCGACCTTCCGTTCTCGAGATATCCCCTCTGGAAGAATTGCAAGACGGCAAAATATGCTCAAATTCGTCAAATTTGGACTGTTCGCCATAGACAATTCTACTCATAAGGTACTTTTCTGATCAAATTTGCGTCACTGCTACAAATGTTACAATAAAGATATATACACATAAATAATCCCTAAAGTGTCCACTTTCAGAATCCGGGCGCCCCAAGTTTGCTTCTTAAATATTTTAAAAGTTATGGCAGATTTTGTGGAAAAATGCATCGATTTTTTACCCGTTTTACGTGTTGTAGCGTTCGCGCGGAAGCGCGGCTTCGCAGATGACCGAAAGTTTTCAATAATATTATGATATGGGACTTCCCATGAAAAATAGGGTCGTCGCCTTCCTATGTTGCCTTTGTTAAGTAAGTGAATTTCCTCAATTTCAAGCTTTTGTTTCTCACCAGATATCATATTCATTTTAATATCCAGATACATCAATTGAGACATTATTTGGATACGTTAGAAGCCATAAGCAGGACCGGCGCTACGTCTTTAAAAGTGAGGAGACCAGTTTATGGGAACAGGGACTTCGATTCATTTTGAGAATGGAGTAAGTGGGGGAGAAATATTTTTGGTCCTAAAACCGGCTGACAAGCAAAATCGCAAAAAAAAAAAAATGACTTAATTATCGTGGTGCTACTTCAGGTATTAACCGACTGATGAGCCAAAAGAAGAAAAAAGAGTTCGCAACTTTTGATGCCATTCCCTACTAAAATCGCTTCACAGTTTTTGATGCCTTTCCTCTAACAACATCGGCTGTTGACAAGCAAAGACGAACAAAAAAAAGATAAGCCCTATATCATTATCTGCAAAAATGTAGGGGGGTGAGGAGTGGTAAGCGACCCTATGTATTATGGAAAAAAATGTGGTGGAGCGGAGGCACCCCCTCCCCGGTTGCGCTGGTCCTGTTATGAACAACATAGCTTTTGAGTTTTGGAGCAGAAATGATCAGATACATCCACTTTCCGTCTCTTCTTTCGATTATATCTTTAGTCGGACTGGTATACTCCTTCGTGGGTGGTACACGAGATCTGAAATTTGTCAAGACATGCACCAATTACGTGACCCTTTCAACCCGTAATTGAGTAATTGAGTAACTAGTAATTGAGGTGATTGGAAACGCAGTTTTTGTTTTCAAATGACAGGAATTCGGACTTTGTCGGACTCGAAACACGGATTGCTCTAAATAGTCCATGGGCCAAGACCCGAAAAATTGATTATTGGTACCACCTGAGGTGGCAAAACTTTTTTGATGTCTTTTTGTTTGTCAGACATAGATATGTTTATCAAGCTATGATAGCATTTCCAAATGAGTAGCTTAGTCATAATAAATGAATTTTTAACCAATTTGGTCTCGTTTTTATATCCCTATACTTCTGAATCGAAACTAACAGCTATACAAAGAAGAGCACTGTCTTCTGTATGTCCACAGGTGTTCTGTTGTAAACGCGGTGCGCTTAGTCTTTATTCAAGGCAGCGAAGGGAATATCTAAAGGGTTATGATGTCCACAGCTATCACACGGTGCGCTTAGTCTTTATCTAGAACAATGTACCGTTATCATATCTAAAGTTCCTAATAAAAGGGATCATCCATACTGTTTTTATACTACCCTCTCAACAAATACATCAGTTTTAAACAAAAATCACTCTGTTCATTTACAATATTATTTGTTATAATGTATTGTAGTGTACCGGTACAGTGTTTTTGCATTATCTTTCATTATTGGATGGAAATAAAGCGACATTGGCGTGGTATTAGCGTTTTCACCCTAGCGTTTTCACCGGAAAATGATAAATAATTGAAAAATACGTTAGAATTCACGAGGAATTGCTTTTTTTTGTTGTTGTTTTTAGATAAAAGAATATACACAGTATTGTAAGCTTTGGATATTCCTTTCGCCGTCTTGAATAAAGACTAAGCGCTGTGGACGTCATAACCTTTAGATATTCCCTTCGCTGCCTTGAATAAAGACTAAGCGCACCACGTTTACAACAGTACACCTGTGAACATACAGAAGACAGTGCTCTTCTTTGTATAGCGGTTAGTTTCGATTCAGAAGTATAGGGATATAACAACGAGACCAAATTGGTTAAAAATTCATTTATGATGACTAAGCTACTCATTTGGAAATGTTCTCATAGCTTGATAAGCATATCTACAACGTGTATGTCCGACAAACAAAATGACACCAAAAAGGATTTGTCACCTCCGGTGGTACCAATATCTGGCCTGGCCCATGGACTAATACCCTTTTGATGGATGTGGAGGCGGACGAGCTACACCGACTGAGCCAAATCACCGCCGTGCACATAACCAGGGACGTTTCTCTCTCTGGCGCCTCCCTACACAAGACACTTTTTTTTTTGCCCAATATCTTCCAGCATCGAAGCTCAGTTTCAATTTCAACCGAAATTTTTGACGTGATCCTGAGAGCCCATGAAGAAACGGAAGACATATTACCGAGAGCCTAAAATGTCAGGTACAACATATTACAGTCTAGGAGAAATTCATGAAAGGATATATGAGCTAGTGCTCGATGAACACAGGCATGCCAATTAGCATTTCCAGAAGAAATGGACTATCATAATTAGAGAACATACTTAAAATCCAATGGTCACATTTTGCAAGGTTACCTTCAATCGACCTTTTCAGGTGACGACGTCATCTAATTTAAGATCTGAGGTCAGGCAGCTGAGAGACAATTTAACAAGATACAGCATACTGAAATCCGGATGAAAATGAAAGTGAGATATACTTGATGAACTTGAAATTTGACGACTTTTTTTTTGAAATTTCGTTTGTCTTATTCTATGGAGGAATTTGATAACCTTAAATTACTTTGCCAGTATAGTCAATCCATGAAATTATATCAATAACTCATCAGCTTTCAGAATATGTAAAGAAACTTGAGCTCATGGTCCATCCAAGTATAGCTGGAACGGATGTAAACTTAGTTCATTTAAACTCAACTTAGTTATTGTTTTTTTTTTTTGCATATTTGCATTGTATATCACCATTGATGCTCAAGTGGAATTGCTCATTTGACTGGCCATTATGACGTCAAAAAGCGCCTTACTGACGTGAAACTTAATACATTTATTCCTTGTTGTCTAAAGCCCGCCGCACACATTACGATCCGACCGGTCTTGCGACCTTGAGACCGGAAGTGTGACGTCACCAGCCTTGCAAGTTTCTGTCGTACGACTGGGTCTTTAGTGCCAGTCGTGAAGATTTGACATGTCAAATTTCCACAACCGGTCGTAGGCTTGGGTGCGGGTCACGAAACCGACACCCGAGAGTCATACAGCTCACAAGTCATACAGCCCATGAGTTATACAGCTCAGGAGTCATACAGCCCATCAGTTCGACACTAAAGCCAACAAGGCCCACGAGACCGACACATTACGCACCGTGTTGTATCTGTTGAACTCGTGGGCTGTTTTCACTTAGTGTCGGTCTTATGGGATTTATTTGCCTATAATTGTCGAACTCATGGGCTGTATGACTCGTGAGCTGTATGACTCATGGACCTGTTTTCAATGTCGAACTCGTTGGCTGTATGACTCGTGGGTGTCGGTCTACTGGGATGATCCCGTAGGCTTTCAGCCAATCACGATACAGTAAAATGCAAAGGCACGCAGTGCGCACCGCGTGCGCTTTAATACTAACTGGTAAAATGTACTGAAGACAGGTCCAGTTGTAAGATTACTCGTAAGGTCAAGTCGTACAGTGTGCGTTGGCAGGTCTCATGACTGGGTCTTATAGTTGTATAGTCGTATAGTATTGAGTCGTATAGTGTGCGGCGGGCTTTGGGCATCTGATCCGTGGGAAAAAAAAAACACACACACACACACAAAAAAAAGAAACTCTTAAATTCTATTGCGTATGAGTTGTGCGTGCGCATATACGCATGCGCGTACGCGTCCGTCAATTTATTTTTTTTTTTCAAATGCTCCAAATGACCTAAAGCGAATGCAAACAAAATTCGAGCTGGAATGCAGCAAATAAAAATTTCATGGTGTATAGATCAACTTCAATGACATGAATGGATATATAGCTAGCCTTGTGATACCTGGCATGCATGTGAATTTCATGGAAAATTTCAGTTTCGTGAAGGTGAAATGATCGAAAACGTGTTGACCAGATAATGACATTAAACTGACGTCACGAATGATTGATCACGTTTTTTTTCATAAGATTGATCGTGATTTAGGCCTATACGACATTGTACATAAATGACGTAAGCTTGGAGGTGATAGTGAAGAACTTTCTGAGTTAATTTGTGCACAAGAATTGGGGATAGATAAAATGAAGAAAGAACACCTTCTCAACATCTTTTTAAAAAGCTCAAGCTTCTTACTATAGTTGACACAATTTGTGTAAATTATAGATAATCCGATTCATTTATATATAATATGTATACTCATAATTCATTGCTTTCTGTCTGTCATGATTGGTCAAATATGTATATTCATATAACACTAAAACAACTGAAGACGTATATATCTCTCTTCTCAGATATGTTACATCGCAAGATCTGTTAAGTACCGAAGAGTAGGCCTACATGTTTGAAATTCGTGCCTGATGTAATGAAGATATATTCATCTCTTGCCTCTTTTAAGTGTATGCATATTTTGCTCAATAACTACTATTGAAGTCTTCGCAGAACTTTAAACAAATGTGTACATTATGTCTGTGAAAATATATGTATACATATATATATATATATATATATATATATATATGTATATATATGTCATATATATATATATATATAATTATATATACATCAATTTTTTTTTCAGACATAGCCTGCCTGTTTTGTTTTCTTCTCTCTCTTTCCATCTTTTGAAGCATATCTAAGAATCAAACCTGTCTATACCTGCCACCCAATAGAGACGAAAAGAGTGGCCGTAATAGACAGGTGGTCCAGTTTCTTTCCGAAAGGAGAAATCCAGTCCAAAGAAAAAGATACATGTAGTATGATAAAAAAAAAGATAATATCTGAATTCAACGGTAAAGATTGGCCTGAAACTGGATGAAAAATAAGGAAGCTATATGAAATTTCAGTTCTTGTACAGTTGATTTGAATATGCAAATGAGTAAGCTGACCATGTCATAACCTCACAATCTTCCACTGATCGTGTGAAAAAAAAGACGAAAATTCAATGTTTCTGTCATTGAACTGTGAAACATGATGTTATTCCTGGTTGAATAAGTTCAGAATAGTCATCAGTTTACAGATATATCATGAGTTGATCCTCTGGTATAATTGCGTTTGAATAAAAAACTGGAAATTTCAAAACTATATGTACGAACTAAGGCAAGTTGTGAGGGGATTACATGTTCACTTTGCCATTTGCATATATTCATATTGACCGTTCAAGAACTGTTTCCTGAAAAATTGACGAAACTTCAAAATGTCATTATTTCCTTATTTTTCACAGATTTCAATCAAAATTTTACCGTTGAAGTAGTAATATTTCATTTTTTCTTATCAGAATAACTTATACTTGGACTGGATTACCCTTTTATTTGAATACGCCATTTTCACGCGTCTTTTAAGCCATGGTCAAGGTTTGATCCAGCTTTAATTCGGACCTTAAGTTTATCAATTGAACTCTCTCAGGAAATGCCACGTCAAGAGCTATGTACATTGTGCATTAATATAATATAAGGTACTTTAATCGTTGGAAGTGAAGGGTACGTCAAAGAGAAACTTGCGAAAGTAAAAGCGACGGGGACCTTCAACCTGAAAGTATAAACTGCCACGGGTTTTGTCACGTCATTTATCATCATTTAGGAGCTTACATTACCAACATGACCAATGCTAAATTGTTGAAATTAGTATCCTTTACAGATATCACATGCTTTGTAATAACTCTCAGCATATCATTATTTCTTAGATCTGATCGCAGTCAACATCATTGGGTTTCGGGTCTCTTAAAGATCCATTGATTTTGACTTATTCTTTTGACTACATACTTTATTACGTACGTGTATGATCAATTATCCTTTTATAGGCATAGTTATATCCGTTTATAATTGTGTTTTCATATCTCCTGCTATCATTAAGGACGCAGCCGAAGGATGGCCAAAGATTGCTTGATCATCTAATAGATAGTGATGCCAAGGAATCTTACAACACAGGAATACATTTTCGGCAAAGTATAAGAAGAAAACTTTGTCACTTCTCCACACACTTACTAAAAAAAAAACAAATCTTTTCATTCTTGAGTATCACAACAAAAAATGCACTTAAACATCCTTCTTATTAGTAGCTTGTCTTTTGTGATTTTGTACATGTTGCCACCCAAGTCATACTGGCAATTCCCTGATATTTACAATATTGTTTGCAATTATTATTGTGAAACATGGATATGAAAAACTGCCATAATGACCGTGACATGAAGTGATTTATACCAGTATTTCAGAATAATTATTTCAGCTATTATATAGGTCGTGACACTGTGCAATTCTTTTACAATGGTGTGTTAAATATTTGTCAAAGACAAGCTGGATCTGTGAAAACGAAGTGGAAAAGAGAGAGAGAGAGTATAGAGAGAATATGTCAGCAAATTTGACCAAAAGGTTTTCTAGCGCTATCAGGTATCTCAGGTTTTACACAGTTGGTTATTTGTTTGCCACAAGCACATGTATACAGCAATGAAAGTTACACGACGAGGGTTACATTAGGCTCTATAACTCTCTATTTCTTTCCTCTTTTGCATAATCATACTAATGCTAAAAACTGCCATATATTTTCTTCATATGAAGTATGCAGTTAACGGCCAAGTAAAAACCAAAGTGTTCCCATTGCTATAATTGCGCGTCTCATGAATGTATAATAATATATGTATACATATTTCTTTTTCAATTCGAATTCACTTTTAGTGATATAAATTTAATGGCAAGATTGTGACAGAAACTATAATAGGAGCGACCTTCATGATATACACCGTGTTTACAATCTTTACTTGATTATGTATAGAAAGTGCTCTGCTATTACAGACAAGGAGAATACAATCCATGCATGTTTATGGTCCTCTATATCAATACACTGTTCTCAATTAATCTAAAGAGGAAATATAATCTTTATATGTCTTGAAGGAGATGGCTAGTAACTGATCAGTGGGAGTGCTGGGGATGATTGTTCCAATCCTTGTGGGATTCATTAAGAGTACTATATATACATACATATATATATATATATATATATATATATGTGTGAAATATATTTTGTGTGAAACGTATTTTTTCAATTTCAATTTCAATTTATTTTCATATTTCTCGATGAAAAATTACATCAAATATAACAAAATCAAATGAAATACATGACATATTGCAAATATATATAACATAATAGTGGTCGATCTGTTAAGTTTGGAATCTGTGAATGAATGCTAAAAAAATATGAAGGAACCTACTTAAAAGCGAGCTTGTTGAGCGTAGGCCCCAGTTAAAAACGAGTTTAAGATTGAGAGGGGAGCACGGGTACAACAATGACCGGAACATAAGAGAAAAACAAAATAAAAAAGTACAATTATACAGTTACATAGCAAATTCTTCTCTAGTGCAGGTTAGGGGTCGGAAAAGCCACATGCTGTAAGCGGATGAACCATTGTCGTTCTGGCAATACAATATGACTTAATATACGATAACAATGATACCGTTTAGACAGTATTAGAAATGTGTACATTGCGTGTATTAAGAAGGGAACACATGCACCTGCAAATCCAGAAAAAAAAAAGACATTCAACAACCAGTTGCAGTGCAGTGAGAATGTGAAATACCAGCTGTTTCCTAGTCCCAGCTATCTTTAAAGAAGGAAAAATATACATAACACAGTGATAGAATTTAAGGGCGCAAACAGCTGGGCTCTTAAAGTCTGGTTTAACATGACAACAACCCTGGAGTACAGTATAGCGGGATAGTCCTGGACAGCACAAAACAGAATTTCAATGAGCTGATGTAGCGTAATTATTCAATAAATACTGTCTTAATTTGCATTTGATGGATGATAGTGATAAACAACCTAACCTTTGAGTTCAGGGGGGAGATCGTTCTCATATTTCGGTCCCGCATTCATAATTGTTTTCATCGCGAAAATTGTGCGAGTACGTGGAAGGTGATAAGCGTCCCGTTGGCGGGCGGGATAATTGTGAACTGAGTAGTTTCTCTTGAACATGTGAAGAAAAACATCAGGAAGATCATTCGTGGAGTATTTATACATGAAAATAGCTAGGTTGTAATCAAACAAATCAATCAATTTCAAAATTTTATTCTTGTGAAAAAATTCATTTGTATGAGATACATATACGGCGTTATTGATAATTCTGATGGCGCGTTTTTGAAGAAGGAAAAGCGAATCAAGCAAAAATCTGGACGAATTACCCCATGCTAGAATTCCAATTTTGCTTCAAAATGTTCTCATAATCAAGTAATGTGCAGTTTAATGTTTCCATGTTAGCATGCCTGTACAGTGATGCGGCGATCGTTAACGATTAACTGCACATTACTTGAATATGAGACCATTCTGAAGCAAATAACTTTCACAGTTACTAGCCATCCTCTTTAACATACCTTGAGTTTGTGGATCAAACACCACATTCTTGGCCAGTGGAGCCTGTAAATCGGGTGCACGTCATGAGCTATACATAAATAAAACACACGAGTCATACTTCCCTCGAGTTATACAGCTCACGAATTATACAGCCCATGAGCTAGACGCTATATGACCGATGCCCATGCATGAGCTCAACATTTTACAAAATAGGCTCACGAATTATATGTTCTACGTGCTGACAGAGACTAGATAAATCTGTCTAAGGTCATAACGTGTCTATATTGACGTGGACTGTACTTTATGACTTTATGTAGTCTCTATGACTAATTGTGATCGACATTTTATATTTTGATATTCAGCTCATGGGCCCCGTAATTCGTGGGTGTCTAGCTCATGTGATGACCCCATTCAATCATCTGAAGACGTAAATGGTAGATACTGTTTAGATGCACGATTAGTTCTCGAAATGAGTGATGTAGACATAATTTTTAAACATTCATGTCAAAACATAAATGTTCCTTCTTCTGTAAAGTCATTACACTCCTTTGTTTAGATGATTAAAGATTATATTATTCTTTAAAAGTTCTCTATACATTGTTGTAACACATTGTTGTAATAGCCCTGAATAGTTGTCCGTGCGCTGATTGTCAAATGTTGGAAGGTGGCGTACTCTGAGTCACTTGAGCCTCCATTAGGGTCGTCTGAACAGCTTCTCACATTCTCAGCCGACTGACGTTGGTCCTCACGCTTCTCCAATGTGGAAATGCTGCCGAGCTCTTCCTACATCCTCTGCTTACTACTTGCTTCTTGCACACCAAGCGCCAGCTAAAATACCTATTATAAGAACTAAAACGACAACTGTGCCTCCGTAGATATACATATTGAAATTTGTTATATCGCACGTGTTCGGTTTTTCATCATTAGGTGCACTTGATGAAAATGTTGCCTTTGTATAGGATACCATCGTCGAATTGCTTGAGGGTGCAACAGTAACTTTGAACAACAGGCCTTGATACATAGGTGCATTACCAATTCCATAAATCTTGATAAAGACTTTCCCCGCGTCATTTTGTGTAATATGATGTATGGTGAAATTCAACACAATGTGCCCACTGTCCTTCTGACGTACTGTCAATGATGCACCCCTGATCTTCCATTGGGGTCTCAACTGGCACGCCTCACAAGGTAAAGAACAATTTCCAACGTCTCCGAGCCTATGGTGTTTGACCGTTACTCTCAGCTTCCCTGATGAATCATTGGCTATTTTCAAGATGCAGCTTACGTCCAAGCGATGTCGGAGGGGCACTGAAGAATAAGGTGGATTGCAACTGTGGTCATACAGGATCGATCCAAAGCACAGTGGAAAAAGACAGCTGCTCCAAACACACACGAGAAGAAATGACGAGATCGAAGGACCCATAGTAAAAGAAATCTAAATGAAAAGGGATCACGTAATGTTTGCAGACAAATGCAATTGCAGATTAACAGTCGATCTTTGAGCATCAATTGCGCGAGTGTCCTTTCCCGAGTTTTCTGCTGATAGTATACCAATGACAACAGCATAATAGCTCTAATGTTCTAGCTCTCTCATAAAGACAGCAGGTTTACTACTCAGGTAAACGCTTGATTGATATGGTTTCGTAATGATTGTGCTGTCACAGCGCTCATACATTAATGATTGCTCAAGTACTTGGAGAGAAAACCCAGAAAGACCCGGAAGACAAAATGATATATGCTACAATGTCTACATGCAGTCTAAATAAAGGTTTGCTTGGTGTTTTTGATGTCGCGAGAGAAGTTTTGTTGTTAATTTTTCTTTAATCATGATAATAGCATAACTATATCATTTATATTGAAACATATGAACAATCTGCGAGACTTGAATTCTGTGGAAATTTCATCGGCTTGCTTATGTCCCAGATATATCAACTCGACCGCATCCAGTGACCATTATTTGCATTCGGCCATGCAGTTTAAATGGAAAGTGCATGTGTGATATGTAAGAAATTATCGTGTCACTGTGTGTGGAGGATGAACAGTTGAGATCTGCATTAGCACTATAGCCATGCATCACATGTTTTTAATGTGAAGCGGAGTGGGGATGGGAGAGTGGGAAGTTTGCAAACCATCCCACATCCTACACAGCCTTATTTACATGTACGCTTATATCTTTCTTGAGTTAAAAATTTTTAACTTCGATTTCATATCCTTAAGATGTCTCAGTAGTCTTCCATAGATAGGTGAAAGTGAAGGCAGTTGATGGATTGCTGATTTTTACTTTGAGCCCGGCGACAAAACATACAGAATTACACGCGTGCAGACACAGTTAAACAGCACGCGAGTTATACAGCTCACGAATTGTACAGCTCATGAACCATACAGCCAATAAGCTAGACGCTATCAATGACCAAGGCCCGTGCATGAAATCAACATTTTACAAAATAGGCTCACGAGCGAACTAAACGGTCCACGTGCTTGCAGACACAAGGGAAATAGGTCTATGGTCATAGTGTCTGGCTCGTGGACTGTATGACTCGTAGATGACTCATTGACATTTTTCAATATTCAGCTCATGACTGGCCGCGTAAATCGTGGTTGTCTCGATAGCTCATGGGATGACCCCTATTCAATCATCTGAAGACGTAAATGGTGGATACTGTTTAGATGCACATAAGATCTCAAAATTAGTGATAGAGAACTATGAGGTATTCTGGCCAAACATAAATGTTCCTTCCTCGCGATCTGTAGAGTCATCGCATTCACTAGTTAAGCTGATTAAAGATGATATTTTTCCTTACAAGTCATAACATAGTCGTGAATAGTTGTCTGAGCACTGACTGTCGAACGTTGGACAATGTTGGAGGGTGTCGTATTCGGAGTCACTTGAGCTTCCATAAGCGTCGTCTGAACACACTTTCAAATTCTCAGCCGACTGATGTTGGTCCTCACGTTTTGGTCGAAATGCTGCCGAGTATGTGTTATTCGTGAAATAACCGGCAGGTCTATCTGTCACTCCTCTTCCGTGGATTTGGCCAGGGGATTCCTCTCTGATACAACAGACATTCGACCTGTAAATGTCTGGAGCTGCTCGGGAATCACTCGTTGTATGTGCGACACGACGGGTACCTCGGTGGGAATCCTGGAGGGCAGCCACTGAAGATAGCTGCATGCTGCCATCGCCACTGCAATGCTCATCTCTCGTCCTCCGTACAGCTCTTTCGGTGTTCTTTGTTTGCGGCTTCCTTGCCGTACACCACGAGCCAATTATTATGCCTAATATCAGAACTAAAACGAATACTGTGCCCCCACAGATATACATATTGACATTAGATTTTGTTATATCCCATTCTATGTTCTGTTTTTCGTCATTAGATGTAGTGGATGAAAATGTTGCCTTTGTAAAGGAGTTGATTGAGGGTGCAACGGAAATTCCAAAGAGCATGCCTTGATGCACAGGTGCGTTACCAATTTCGTAAATTTGTATGTAGACTTTCCCCGCGTCATTTTGTGTAATATGTTGTATTGTGAAATTCAACACAATGTGCCCACTCTCCTGACGTACTGTCAATGATGCACCCCTGGTCTTCCATTGGGGTCTCAATTGGCACGCCTCACGAAGCAAAGAGCAATTTCCGATTTCTCTCAGTCTGTCATGTCTTACCGTTAATCTCAATTTGCTTGAATCATAACTTTCTTGCGATGATATTGTGCAGCTAACATCGAAGCGATGTCCCAGAAGCACGGATGAAGAAGGTAGGTTGCAACTTATTTTAAACGGGAAGCACAGCGGAAAAAGACAGCTGCTCGAAACGCACACTAGAAGAAGTGTAGAGACTGGAGGAGCCATTATAAAGAACTTAATATAAATGAACAGGGATTCCGTAAAGTTTGCAGACCAGTGTAATGACAGATTGCAATTTTCAAGCTGTCGATCTTTGAACATCAATTGCGCGATTGTCCTTTCACGAGTTTTCTGCTGATATATTACTAAAGACAATAGCATAGCTCTAATATTCTAGCTCTCTCATTTAGACATTAGCCTACCTTTTCAGGCAAACTCTTGGTTGATAAAGCGTTTGGTTTCGTAAAGTATATTGTGCTGTCACAACTCTCATTAGTGTGAGTGAGTACTTTGAGGAAAACCAGAAAGACCCGAAAGACCTGGAAGACTATCTATCAGCAGAAAACTCGTGAAAGGACAATCGCGCAATTGATGTTCAATTATCTTTGAACATCAATTGCGCGATTGTCCTTTCACGAGTTTTCTGCTGAAAGGACAATCGCGCAATTGATGTTCATATCAATATCTTTGAACATTAATTGCGCGATTGTCCTTTCACGAGTTTTCTGCTGATATCATTATTAAAGACAATAGCATAGCTCTAATATTCTAGCTCTCTCATTTAGACATTAGCCTACCTTTTCAGGCAAACTCTTAGTTGATAAAGTGTTTGGTTTCGTAGAGTATATTGTGCTGTCACAACTCTCATTCAGTGTGAGTACTTTGAGGAAAACCGGAAAGACGCGGAAGACAATATGATGCACATGCAGTTCAGTTAAAGGTTTGCTAGTGTTGAAGATGTCACAATAGAAATATGGTTCTTCTTAATCATTATAATGGAATAAGTATAATGCTTTTTTTTCTGAAACACATGAAGTATTTGGGAGACTTAAATTCTGTGGAAATTTCATCTGCTTCCTTATACTTTGCCCCATACTATCAGTTTGACCAACGTGACCATTTTGCACGCAGCCCATATCCAAAGCCTGTGACGTGTAATTATGCACGATGGAGAGAAGAGATCTTCATCATCTATACATTATCTACATGATTGTATACGTCATTTTTTATGGCATAGGTATAGGGTACGGGAGAGTTGAGGGTTTGCAGAGTATCCTATACACTACCTATACACTACCTGTTGAGCGCTAGATTCTGATTATCATTTTGGGCTAGACGACAATATAACAGGATTACACGTGCGTAGGCAAGCGATCGCAGACACGCTAGATAATTGTTTCAGTAGTTTTATAGATAGAAATATATGAATATACATTGTAAACGACAATTCCCCTTGACAATAGCCCTAGGTAGACCCTTCCCCTTCCCTTACCCTAACCCAAATTCTAAAACTAAACCTAACCCTAACCCCAATTTTTACTTTTAACATCATCACTAATAACAGTCAGTGCTGACTAACATGAGGTATTTAGTCGGGGTATATTGTCCTGATACGCTTTGAGTTATAAAAACAGTTCATCCATCTATATTGTTTTGTCTATCCGACCCAGATCCTGTTATTTCGTTTGAAGGAAACTGTTCTCTTTTGAGTTCCTTGCTTATACCTTCCTGGTTCAAGTATACGTTCAAAGTGATAAACATCATTCTGCCTGGTTGGATTCTCTAGAACCTGTATTACGGCGATACGAAATACTATAGAGTTGCCGCCTGGTCCGCATTACGAATCATTTGTTGGTAGGAAATTCGCTGCACATTAAAGTCATCTTTTAGGGCCTAAGTATATGGTTATTGACAGGACTTGGTCTGTTGGTGGTCCAGTCCGGGATTGTTTTGCGCTTACAATAAGAGAATCAAAGTTATAGAGTGATAAAATGCATCTATATTCAAAAGCATTATAGACCTATACTTTTGTCTTCCGATAGCGGGACGAATAGAGCCCTCAATGCCGTTTTATACTCCCTTATTTCTACAATGTCAATAAAAAGGCTTAAAAATTCCCTGTCATAAAACTGCGCATGCAGGATAAGGCAAACACATGTGAAACGAAGTGTGTATAAGTGTGACAGGGGAAGAACTAGTATAATCATACCCAACAATATGTTTTTCGCCAGTGTGATACATAGGCGTATGTAGACAGTCACCGACATCCAGCAACCAAAAATTTCTGGCAACCATTCACCAACAGTAAGACACCAAACCCCAAAATTTTGAATCGGCAACAGGTTGCTGACCGAATACCGACTGCTATCGGTTAATTGCCGACCATTTTCAAACCATTAATTTTGACGACCGGTTGGAGAACGCTTTAACGTTTTGCGAAAAAGAGAGAAAAAGATGATTAATATGCGGCTGCTCGAAGAGGTTAGTAATCGACGATTTTAATGAAGACCGCCAGAAATTGGCCGCCGACTGATTGCTGATTTTATTTTGGGCTAGGCGACAATTACTACAGGATAAACACTAGACAGCAGACACTATAGAAATGGTTTTCAGAGTGAAAAA
Organism: Diadema antillarum; assembly: GCF_040938485.1. Classification (NCBI taxonomy): domain Eukaryota; kingdom Metazoa; phylum Echinodermata; class Echinoidea; order Diadematoida; family Diadematidae; genus Diadema; species Diadema antillarum. Next base: position 733,799 of record NW_027271985.1, on the reverse strand, counting down.
AAGGAAATATACATATACACATAAAATGTACCATGAAATTTGGTTGGCAACCGCTCGTCAAAATCAAGTGATACGTGAAATGGTCAGCAGTTGCGGATCCAGAGGGGGGCGCAACCGGCGCACGCCCCGCCTTTATTTTTCGTTAAAATCAAAAGAAATAAAAAAAAAAATGAAATGAAACCCGGAAGTGGCACCAGAAATATTTACAGAATTCCTGGATCCGCCCCTGGTCAGGTGTCAGTCTTTGTAAATTTGTTCGGCAAATTAATAGTTAGCAAGTGGTTGCCAACTTAACATCTTGATTTACCTTGATTTACCTTGATGTTGGGCATAAAGTATACTGGACTTATTTGCCCCTCTGCATCCTCTTGAAACTTGCTGCAATTGTTATTTGCTCTACTATTCGCATGCGTATAGGGCTGGAGCCATAGGCGTAGCCAGGATTTTTTAGAGGGGGGTGTTTAAGATTAGATCTATTCTTTATTTTAACTGAAAATAATTGATTGACAGGAGAAGCAGGAACGCTTTGGAAGTGTGGTGGAGGGAGGGGGTGGGAAGCGGGAAGAAGCTCAAAGGAGTTTTGCCGATAAACATGAAAAATGGTAATAATAACAATAATAATAATGACAATAACAATTATGATAATAATGTGAATTCAATCAATTCATCGTTTATTGTCCATATGGGAATTTGTTCTCTTTACATGTAACTCAATGGAAATTACATATTCAGAAGACACAGAGACATGTAGACATAAAAATAAAAACATGCAAATATATGAAAGTGACATTAACAGGAAACAAGGAAAAGGAAATGTCAGATCTAATTATTTCATATCTATCTTAACTATTTCTGTCATTCTGTTAAGTATTATTATTATCATTATTATTATCATTATTATTATCATCATAATCATTTTTATTATAATTGTTATTATTATTATCAATCATTATCGTTATTACTATTGTATTGTATTGTGTTCGTAGTGATCTCATCTGAAATTTTATTAACTTTACTTCTCTTTTATCACGGTATAGAAGTGTGATTTCGTCACCAAAATTCACTATAAGCCTATAAGATAATTCCATCACCTAAGCTATCAGCCGCAAGCTATCAGCCGAATATGACTGTTTGGGCACTTCGCTTGCCGTCCGTAACCATTCTGCGAGCGAGCGAGCGACAAGAAACTTTGTTTTCTTTAAAGCGTAGATTCGTCATCAAAATACAATAATTGATTTTTATTAAGTACATCTTCATGCCGCATTCGAATATAGTTACCCAATCATTTAAGTATTATGATATTCAGGCATGGCAGATCACGCTACTGGAAACCATCTTGTTCCTAGATTTTACGAGCGATAAAAAATTGGAATTTTGTATACTGAGAACAGGGGGGCATTTCATGAAGGAACTTGTCCGATAAAGTATCTGATAAGTCAATATTATCCGACAAGTTTTGAGAAATTCTTAAGTCTGATTAGCTGATTTCTCTGAACTTGTCAGATATAATTGACTTGTCGGACATTCTATCCGACAAGTTCCTTCATGAAACGCCCCCAGGTTCTAGTGTATTGTTTCTCCATTCTCACGATGGTGTATATTTTATCGGCATCTTCCGTTCTCATGGTGGGTATGATAGGAATAGGCTATTGGTCACAGGCCATTATCCACTGAAATTCATCTATTTTAGGTCAACCTCCGCCCGATTCCTTGCAGTTATATTATATACTAAAATTCTTTATAAGTAAAAGAATAATATGACATTAGATAGAGACACAAGATACAAACCAACTCCCTTTTATAAGAATAATAACTATCAATATAACCTGCATTGCTTAAGATACTTAAAATGCGAGTGAGCGAAGGTAGCGAACGCTTCCGGGTATTTCTCTTCCACTTTCTTTTTGTTTGCTCTTCTTTCCTTTCTCTTTCCTTTTCTTTTCCTTTCTTTTCTGGTCGGCGATAGTCACCATCACCACGATTACAAGCCCATAACCGGACGGGTGCAGCCAGTGACGTACCGTGGCGGGTTGGTCAAGACAGGGGGGGGGGGGGGGGGCGCCTCGTGGAAAAGTAATTTTGAGGGTGTGTATGCATGCTTGTGCGTGCGTGCGTGTGTATGTGTGTGTGCGCGTAAGTGCGTGTGCTGTCAGTCTGGAAACTGTAATGGGGACTGTAATACATAACGGAATGTGATACATTCCACTGCGCAGTCATTTTTTTTCTTTATGGATTATGGAATGACGGTGTGAAACGACAAATTACTGGCAGCAACATCAGGAGAATTGCATAACAATTAAAATGAATGCGAGCGAGCGGAGCGAGCGAGCTTGAAAATTTTGACATTTTACAGTCCCCAAACTGCCGTTTGTAGCTAAATTTTTTCGCTTTTGAAATTAAGTGGGCGCACCGGACGCAACTGCTGGCAGCGACATCAGGAGAATGACATAACGATTATATGCGAGCGAGCGAAGCGAGCGAGCTTGAAAATTTTCACATTTTACAGTCCCAAAACTGCCGGTTGTAGCTATATTTTTTCGCTTTGAAAATTAAGGGGGCGCAACGGGCGCAACTGCTGGCAATTACTGGCAGCAACACCGGGAGAATGGCATCACGATTAATGCGAGCGAGCGGAGCGAGCGAGCATGAAAATTTTGACATTTTACTGTCCCCAAACTGCCGTTTGTGTGCTATATTTTTTCGCTCTGGAAATTAGGGGACGCACGGAGGCAAATGCTGGCAATTACTGGCAGCGACATAAGGAGAATGACATAACGATTATTATGCGAGCGAGCGAAGCGAGCGAGCTTGAAAATTTTGACATTTTACAGTCCCAAAACTGCCGGTTGAAGCTACATTTTTTCGCTTTGGAAATTAAGGGGGGGGGGGCACCGGGTGCAACTGCTGGCAATTACTGGCGGCAACATTAGGAGAATAACATAAAGATCATAATATGCGAGCGAGCGCAGCGAGTGAGCCTGCACATTTTGACATTTGATTTTTACAGTCCCAAAACTGCCGTTTGTGTAGCTGTATTTTTTCACTTTGGAAATTAAGGGGGGGGGGCGCACCGGGCGCAACTGCTGGCAATTACTGGTACCGACATCAGTAGAATGGCATAGCGATTACATGCGAGTGAGCTTGAAAATTTTGATACTTATTTTTACAGTCCCAAAACTGCCGTTTGTAGCTATACTTTTTTGGCTTTGGAAATTAAGGGGGGGGGGGGTGCAACGGGCGCAACTGCTGTCAATAACTGGCAGTGACATCAGGAGAATAGCATAACAACTAAATGTGAGCGAGCGGAGCGAGTGAGCTTGAAAATTTTGACATTTTGCAGTCCAAAAACTGCGTTTTGTAGCTATATTTTTACGCTTTGGAAATTGAGAAGGGTGGGGCGGATCCGCTACTGGTAGTCAATGGTCAATGGTGTCGGTTTATGTTCATGATTTGGGGAGGTATGACCAACGAGGGGACGTCGACCAAATGGGGAAGGATATCAAAAATCTGCACTTTAGAACATCCTCTAATATTATTGTTTGTGTTTGTGTGTGTGTGTGTTTACATGAAAAAGTTAGGAAATAGCCCAGGTCAAGTCTTATTATTGGCAATGCAAGGCATTTTGATATAGACTAGTATGTAAAGCAACACTGCAAAATCATTAATGATCTAGCTTTGATATAATATATTATACGAAGCGTAAGGTACAAAGGTGTACATTCTACATCACATTGCGCAACGTTACAGCGACTCTTTTTGTCGTTCGGATGTTCTGAGTACACTGCGCACATCCTGCTTATATTCAGAATGCCAACCAGGAATCATGCTGAATCGCAATATTTTGTCGGCTCCGGACTTTTTGCACAATGTTTCACGTTATATACCTCTTTAATTATGGTGAAAAGAAATCTTAGAAAAATATCTTATTTCTTGATCCCCCTTTCATGTCGATTTCAAAAGCAGTTTAGTAACCCTTGAATTACCATTTTGGTAAGTTTTTTATTCTTTTTTTACGAGCGGATGCGGGGGGGGGGGAAAGCTTGGCGCCCCCCCCCCCACACACACTTAACAGGGATCGAATGTACCACTGCTATGCATGAAATATAAAGTATGAGGGAAGTGGCAGCAAAAATATGAAGACCTTTTTTTTTCTTTCTTTTTTTTCTTTTGCTTGTCAGCCGACTTTTGGCGGAAAATCAGACCTTGAAAGAACGAGGAATTTTTGTTGTTGTTTCTCTTATCTTTTGATTTTCTTTCTTCTTTATTGACTGGTGATTTTGACCCCCCCTTTAAAAACGTAGCATAGCCCTGAATAATGCCCAAATATATTCAATGAAATGGTAATATGGATCTCCATTTCTTTGTATTTAATAACGTACCGGTATTATCTTCCTGTAGGTATTGTATTTTTCTATTTTCTTGATTTAAGTCAATAAAGCAATCATCCCAGAGGCATCGTTCTGTAATGATGGTGGGTGGGGGAGGGACTTGAAGTTGGAATATGATTCTGTGCGAGGGAGCGGAGCGACCGAATGGGGGGAGGGTGTGGGAGGGGGATACCCCCCTCTCAGACGAGGAAGATTTTGCATTTTCAGACCTGAAATTAAGCGATCCGGTGCACACTTTTGGTGAAATTTTGGATTTACATGCTTACAATGTATAGGCCTATACTATTTGACGTTGTCAACGTCTGGGTCATACCTTATACATGTCGATATTACTGTCTTTGCGAGCGAGCGAAGCGAGCGAGCGCTTGAGAAAATTATGTATACATTATCCTACAAGACTATTCAGCTCTGTTGCATACCTGTCTGGAGGCGGGCGTACGAACGTCATGCAATATGCCAAAATTGATGCAATCACATTTCTACTTCCTCCATTTTTTCCCTAAAATTTTAGGGGGGGGGGATGATTGTACAGGCCATCCCCCCTCCTCCATTTCAGGGGGGGGGGGGGGTGATATATCCCCTCCCATCCCCCCGGGATTTACGCCCATGGTGTGTGTGTGTGGGGGGGGGGGGCAATGCACGGTGCAATGTGCGTCCCTCAAGAACATACATGCATCCCCCAGTAATATTGGAGGTGTTCAAAAAGGGGCATTAAGTGCAAATAATTTGATATTAAATGATTTTAGACATTAAGTGTAAAATCTTAGTCGATACCTAGTTGAATCATTACAAAAAATCTTTCATTGCAGCAACTTCCCATTTTCGTCTTGCACAGATGCACTGCATTTGCGAATAAAATATTCCCACACCAGACACTACAGAACAGAACTAACTTATGTCTGCTGATACTGGCACGTCATGACAGGGCTATTAGGAGTGTCGATCGTGGAAAAATTAGGAACTTTTAGTTTTGTGCGCCTCCGCCAAAAAAAAAAAGGAAGAAAAAAAAAAGGAAGAAAAGAAAAAAACCCGGATATGAATGGGTCTAATAATTATATCATCAAAACTCATTCAAATTATTGCATATCATTTTATCTTCAAAATTTGTGGTCAAATCATGAGACAGAGTACTAGTAGCTTAACTTTGGAGGAATAAAAATTATTCACTTTCCGGAAATGGAAGTGGCAGCTAAAGGTTTTGTTTTTATATTAGTGTTAATAGTCGGCCAGAATTCGGCCAGAAAGCAAAGCAGGGAAGAGAGAGAGCGAGAGAGAGAGAGAGAGAGAGAGAGAAAGAAAATGAACACAAAAGAAAGGAAAGGCGGAATTCAAAACGGAAATAAAAGCGGTAAAGACAGCTTTTGTTTCATTTTTTAACATCTAAACATTGTTGAAGAGGGGTGTTGAACAGCTCAAACACCTCCCTTTTGCCCAAGGGAGGTGTTTGAACACCTCAAACACCCCCATTTTGGCAAAGGGGGGTGTTTGAACACCCACGGTAAGAACCTTTTGCATTTTGATGTTGTAAATGGTGCAATTTGATGCATGTTTTTGCGCGTTATATCGACGTGAAACAGTCCCACTTGTTTAAGGTAGCAGTTTATTTTGATGTAGATTATTATTGAACAATAATGTTGCCTATAAAATGCTATAAGTTAAATACACTTCTTGTATTAATTTTTTTCACTGAATATCATGGACGCGACTGAACCCGAGCAAGCTGAGCGAGTGAAGGGGGAGGGGAGGGTGTGGGAAGGGGGGTGTCCCCCTCCCACGGTGAGAACTGTTTGCATTTTGATGTTGTAAATGGTGCAATTTGATGCATGTTTTTGCGCGTTATATCGACGTGAAACAGTCCCAATTGTTTAAGGTAGCAGTTTATTTTGATGTAGATTATTATTGAACAATTTGCCTATAAAATGCTATAAGTTAAATACACTTCTTGTATTAATTCTTTTCACTGAACATCATGGACGCGACTGAACCCGAGCGAGCGGAGCGAGTGAAGGGGGAGGGGAGGGTGTGGGAGGGGGGTGTCCCCCTCCCACGGTGAGAACTTTTTGCATTTTGATGTAGCAAATGGTGCAATTTGATGCATGTTTTTGCGTGTTTTAACGAGTTGAAACAGTCCCACTTGTTTAAGGTTGCAGTATATTTTGATGTAGATTATCATTGAATAATTTGCCTATAATAATGGTATAATTTAAATACACTTCTTGAATTACTTCTTTTCACTGAATATCATGAACGCGACTGAAACCGAGCGAGCGGAGCGAGCGAGGGGGGAGGGGAGGGTGTGGGAGGGGGTGTCCCCCTCCCACGGTAAGACCTTTTTGCATTTTGGTGTTGTAAATGGTGCAATTAGATGCATGTTTTTGCGCGTTTTATCGACGTGAAATAGTCCCACTTGTTTAACGTATAGCAGTATATTTTAGTGTAGATTATTATTGAACAATTTGCCTATAAAATGGTATACGTTAAATACACTTCTTGTATTAATTCTTTTCACTGAATATCATGAACGCGACTGAACCCGAGCGAGTGGAGCGAGTGAAGGGGGAGGGGAGGGTGTGGGAGGGGGGTGTCCCCCCTCCCACGGTGAGAATTTTTGCATTTTGATGTTGCAAATGGTGCAATTTGATGCATGTTTTTGCGTGTTTTAACGAGTTGAAACAGTCCCACTTGTTTAAGGTTGCAGTATATTTTGATGTAGATTATCATTGAACAATTTGCCTATATAATGGTATAATTTAAATACACTTCTTGTATTAATTCTTTTCACTGAATATCATGAACGCGACTGAACCCGAGCGAGCAGAGCGAGCGAGTGGGAGGGGAGGGGGTGTCCCCCCTCCCACGGTGAGAACTTTTTGCATTTTGATGTTGCAAATGGTGCAATTTGATGCATGTTTTTGCGCGTTTTATTGACGTGAAACAGTCCCACTTGTTTAAGGTTGCAGTATATTTTGATGTAGATTATCATTGAACAATTTGCCTATAAAATGCTATCATTTAAATACGCTTCTTGTATTACTTCTTTTCACTGAATATCATGAACGCGACTGAACCCGAGAGAGCGGAGAGAGCGAGGGGGGAGGGGAGGGTGTGGGAGGGGGTGTACCCCCTCCCACGGTGAGAACTTTTTGCATTTTGATGTTGCAAATGGTGCAATTTGATGCATGTTTTTGCGTGTTTTAACGAGATGAAACAGTCCCACTTGTTTAAAGTTGCAGCATAATTTAGTGTAGATTATTATTGAACAATTTGCCTATAAAATGGTATCATTTAAATAATCTTCTTGTATTAATTCTTACACTGAATATCATGAACACTGTCTGTTCAGCAGTCAAACAGAAAAAGCATGCACACGAGGGTGTAGATAGGGGCATATCCCCTCCCACACGAAGGTGATTTTGCGTTTTCAGACCTGAAATTCAGCGATCTGTTGCAAATTTTTGGTGTAATACTTTTTCATCGAAGTGATAAAATCACGGAATGTAGCTCTTATTCCGAATGTGCACCATCTGTGTGTATGTATAAAGTCTAGTGAGGTATATATAGAGGAAGGGGGATTCCTCCTCCTGCTCGCGGAGCTTTTGCGTTTTTAGAATTGAAATAAAGCGATCTGGGTATAGCCACAGTCTATACTTCTATGCATGGTGGAAGGGGGGGGGGGGGGGAGGGGCGGGGGAGCAGGGAGAAGGCGTGGGCGAGTGTTATCCCCACCCTTCCCTTCCGATCGAGCTTTTGCCTTTTTAAGGTTGAAATTGAGATATCTCATCTACGCATTTTTGATGGAATCAACATTTGGGAAATCACACACACACACACACACACACACACACACACAAACTGATTGGGGGGGGGGGGCTGAGGGAGGAAAGGGTCGATTAAAAGGGGAAATTCCCCTTATACATGAGGGAACCTTGAGTTTTCGGAATATAAGTGATAAGTCTTGTGCACTCAGAATTATTCAAAATTTTTTTGTAAATCTAAAAAGTGTACTAAGCTAGAGAAAGATGCACAGAGGGGGAGGGTTTGGGAGGGGGTATCCCCCTCCCAAGCACGAGAGATTTTGCATATTTTGAATTGAAATTCAACGATCTGGAGCACACTTTGAGTGAAATATTCAAAAAATATCTTATTTGATGAAAGGTTGCAAAGGAGACCCGCTTCATGTGCATGCATATACAGTATACGCGCATTTTTTTTTTCCGCCTCCCAAATCCCCGGTCCAAATCTTAGGGGGGGGGGGGGGGGGGGGGGGCGATCGCCCCCATCGCCCCCCCCCCCCCCCCTGGCTACGCCAGTGTGTGGTACACTGTCAAAAGCCTTGCGGTAGTCTAAATAAATACAGTTAACTATGTCTTTAACATCAAGAGCAGCACTCCAGTCATATATTTGTTACTTCAAGTAGTTGTGTGGCGCAGGATCTGCCTCTTCTGAATCCATGTTGATGAAGTGTTAACAAATCGTCGTTTTCAAGATGAGCCATTAGTGAATCCCTTATGAGTGTTTCCATTATTTTACAGACAGCACTCGTAAGACTCACGGGTCGATAATTCTCTGCTTCACATTTTGGACCTTTCTTGTGAATTGGGACCACGTTAGCAGATTTCCACATTACTGGTACCTGGCCTGTATTTAATGATGTATTAAAAATATTTGTCAATACTGGCGCTACGGCCTCTTGTAATTCCTTCAGTATCCTAACGTGAACTTCATTTGGTCCGGGGGACTTGTCGTAATCCAGATTTCGGATAACCTTCAATACATCTGAGACGTCTACTTCCATATCGTCTAAAGGTTCTGTAAAGAGTCTGTCACCAAAATCTGGAACATCATGAATATCTTCCCTGGTAAAAACTGAACTAAAGTAGTCATTTAACACTTGTGACTTTTCTTCATTACTTTCCGCTAACGTACCATCATCTCTTTTTAAAGCAGGGATGCTTGACTTAGACTTTGTCTTACTGTGAATATAATCTCCAAAAACTCTTTGTGTTAAGTTGAACTTCTGATGAAAGCTTCCGTTCAAATTCACGTTTAGCGTAATTAATCATTGTTGTGGCTTCATTCCTCCTTCTAGCATACACTGCCTTTGATTCTAGAGTGCTCCTTCCCTTGCGTCTATCCTTCTGGTACACATTCCATGCTTTGTGTTTTTCTTTAATGCATCTTTTTACTTCCGCATTCATCCATAAAGGCCTTGGCTTCCTAGAGGCAGGAACCGCCGGTACGAACTCCTCAGACAGTTTTTTAATGATGTTCATAAAAGCCAAATACTTCTCCTCTACATGGTTACGATGATAAATCACATCAAATAATCTATTGTCTTCCGTGAACTTCCTCATCTGATCATAATGATTATTTTCCTTTGTAGTAGGCGTATCGGGGAGATCTCCTCCTGTCTTCTTTTACAGTTGTTATCACTTCAAAAATAACAGTCAGGTGACCACTCTTACCTAATGGGGCCTTCAACTGTATATTGTTAATCATTTCAGGCTGATTTGATAGTAAAAGGTCCAGTGTATTACTCGCCTGTCCTTCCCTGAGTCGAGTAGGTTCAGTGATCAATTGACTGTACAGTCCTCAATACATTCTATCTGTAACTGAAGCTTTCCATAGAATCTGAAGTCTCTGGAGGATTCCACGTGATATGGGGGAGGTTGAAATCTCCAACCAGTAAAGTGTGAGAAAAATGCAGCTTTTCAATAGTATTCAATAAACTAAGCAGAGCTTCATTATTCTCAGTCTTGCTATTGGGACTCCGGTACATACATCCTATAAGTATACTGTGCTTATTTGATAATGGCCGGATATTACATCCGACGCTTTCAAGGAATTTGTCTCCATGTATTGTACCCATGCTGGCATTAAGTTCTGCTCTCACCGGCGTAAATTACTACCCCTCTCTTCCGAAGTTCCACATCTGCCAGAAACATGTCAAATCCTGGTATACTGTATTCTACTTCCTCCACGTCTGTTCTGGAAAATTTAGGGCATATCTCTGTTAATGCGATAATTGCTGGTTTCTCAACTTCTGTTCTGCATAGTAATTCATTTCTCTTGTTTAACAGAGAAGCAACATTATGTAGTCACTGGTCGGATTCGTACTCCTTCCTCTCTTCACTCTCCTCCTCTGATAGGGTGTAGCCTTTGGCTGTTTCTTGTTTGGGACCTCTGGTGTGGAGGGATTTTCCAGCCTTCCTTTCCTTTGTCTCAGAAGTGGGATTGTTTGAAGAGCCAGATGGTCTGGTTTGGTCTGTTGATACAGAGTATCCTTTATGATCTCTAGTTGTAGTTGTAGGTTCTCCTGCGAGTTTCTGTTCTGTTCTGGTCAGCGGTGAAGATTTGGAGATTCTTCCTTTGTAGATTTTCAAGTTGGTTTCACCATTTTCTCTTCTCCTACGTAGTTCCTCTCTCAGGAATTTCCTCTCCTCTCTCTGCTGAAGCGTCAGGTCGGGAGATATGTTTTTCCATTTTGTAGTCTTGCGGAGGTGTTGCATTCCTCAGGATTTCACTCCTTTTCACTTGACTGTTTTCGTCTGCCAATTCAACAAGTAGGACTCTGGCTTTGTCTGGAGACCATCTAGATCTACTTAGTCTACGAACCTTGGTGAAGTTAGCATCTACAACCTTTACTCCTGAGTTGAGAATGTCTCTTACAGATGCAATGTCATCTTGTTGCCTAGCTCTCATTACGCAGGTTACTATCGGATTATGGGACCCCATAGATTACGATGTTGTTTTTTCGTTTCTCTCTCTCTGCAAGTTCATCCACAGACCTAGTTATCACATTAACCAGTTCACCTTGATGTTGTTTGATGGGACTAGGCTGGTTTGGTACTTTGGTGTTCAGATCGTTTGCATCTTTGGCATTGGATTCTCCATTGACTTGTGCGTACGTTCCCCTGGACAGAATAAGAGCAGAACAACCCACCCTGGAAATCTGATGGATGAACGGGTAATATCTCACATATTCAGGTTAGTGAAGATGAAACACCTCATTTCTCCCAGCCATTTTACAGATTTTTTTGAAATTTGAATTTTAACACACGTATCTATGGGGAATTATTTACCCGTGTGAGCCCTACACAGGTAAGGTGCCGACTGCCTGCTGGATACTGTATTATACAGTTTATGTGCAGCTAGCTAGCAGCAGCGCAGCAGCATCACGCATGCAGCTTATGGTGTAAAAATAAATGCATGGCGCATGGTGAGCACTGACAGGCATTGAGATAATAATACAACCACAGCCAGCAGAAGTACCTCTCTGTAAGTTGTCAAACCAATCTTGATTGTAGAAATTGGATGTGAGAACTATTTCATGGGTATTTACATTACATTTACCACGTCTTTCTGTTCTGCAAGGTAGTTTTATTTTCAGCAGTAGCTGCACTCGCACAGGAGCGTACCTTCTTCGTAGCCCCGGCAGAGTTCCGGCATGCAGCTCCGCCACTATCCCGTTAGTGGGTCCATTTACGCAGCTCATCGCCTTGCTCCTCTCCATCACAGTGTGTCTGGAGGGTGTTTCACAAAGAATTTAAGATTGACTAAATATTATGGTATGCTATATGTGTCTCCAATGTTGCTCAGCTTTCTAATGAAAATGAAGATTTTGGAGAGTTTTTTTCATGTACATTCATACAAGAACTTACAAGATTACAAACAAACACTTGGAATTATTCTGTATTCAACATTGATGATAATCTGAAGTGGGTGGTGATAAGGCTAATGAAATTGAACATGGAAACCAGTGGCATACCATAATTTTTTTAGTCGATCTTAAATTAAGTTAGACTTCGTGAAACACCCCATCTGCTCTGGTATACTTAGAGTGCCCCGTAACAAAAGTCGAGATCCTACTGACACTGTACAGCTGTTACATGGATTTGTTGTAACCCCATTGTTGGGGTCACTGTTGTGGTTATACTAGTATACGTGCAGATCTGTAGGTACGTAGCAGCAGTGAAGCTAAGTAAGTTTTAATAACCGTTGGTATCTGCTGATTGTAGTTGGTGCATGGAATGCAACTTGGTTGAGCTAAATACACCCTGTAGATCTATGATAAGATACGTACATGATATTAATAACATGCCATTATCGTGAAATAATCCACCACTCCATTCACTGCCATTCATTTCATCATAGCCAGGGACTTCTTTCAACCCCCATAGACTTTGCACATAGTGGAGACACGTACGCAGAACGAGGGGGGACCGATATCACGATTTGGCCAAAAACATGTAGCCAGTCTTCGTTTGCGCATTTCTGAACCTGATCACGAGTTGAGTGAGGTGTGGTGGTATGGTGTGTGTGTGGGGGGGGGGGGGGCTGGAAAGAGGATCAGAAATGACGCATTCATGGCCAATAATCGTGCTTTACTCTGACCTGGGTGAACCCCGTTTCATAAAACTTGTTATTATAGTGACCAAGTTGTCACAGTTGTAATAAGCTACAGAAATCCTTGCATCTGATTGGCTAAGAGCAGAGTTGTCACACAAATGTGGCAGTTGTCACTGATGATAACAAGTTTTGTGAAACAGGACCCTGGTCAAGTGGTTTTTGGCTCACAAATTACACTTGAGTTCAATTCAAATACATCTAGACCTTCTATTCCTTTCAGATTGGTTGGATCAATCACAAAGATGTACATAAACACAAAAGTTATACATTATTATAACTTGATGAGTACCAGGATAGGCCTGTAAGCAATTAGTTAGGCCTATAGAAGTTCACAGACTCCACAATGAGAAAAAACAAAAAAAAAACTACAGAAAAAGAAAATAGCATACATGGCCCATTCTCAATAAAAGTGTGCAAATACGGAATTTTGGTGTCGCCGACATTCCATGACAGTTTGCGGTTCCCTGAAACCTATTAGATACTATCTAAATGTTTGTAATATATCACGAGGACATTATTTGTTAAAAATAAACACAATCAAATGCGTTTGTCTGCCTTTTTGTATAAAATTTTGCTGTTAAACTTCGTTAAGACCCCCAAAACGCAGTGTTGCCGGCTATTTTAGAATTATGTTTTCTTGCTCCTCTCCGTCCACAAACACACTTTCCAAATATCATTTGCATGGACGATGAGCAAGCAAGTGCTAATCACAATACTCGAAAAGTTCCAAAATTTTTATTGACTTCTTTTTTATAGCCTTTTGAAACCTGTCGACCAATTTCACCGCCAGATACGTTACCAACCACTTCTTTAGTGTTACAGAATTGCGAAAATAACAAGACTATGCAATGACCCTGTGTATATGAAACCCTGAGGATATACCTCATACATTGCAAGTACTTAGATTTTTTGTGCGACAGCTTTTTATTGAGAATACGGTACAATGTTTGAAATATCGGTTTTCTACATTTTTATTTAGACAGATACGTTACATACATTTCACGCCACCCACTGCGACAGATACTGTATTGCAATGTCAGACAAATAAATACTCCTCGGAATGACGAATCGATTCAACATTAAAGTTCAGTACAAGTGAGAAATATTCGGTAGATATCGCTCTCATAATAACATGATCGACCATATACGTTAACACAGATACTGTACGTTACCCCAGATACGTGACCGAATTTTGCTCATTGGTCTTGTGCTTCCAGGGGATCAAATCTGGTCAAAATTCATCCCTACACAATACATGCTTCGTTTTGTTGGACCTCAGGATTATATTCTTACACCAAAAGGACAGGGAGGTGAAAAAGAGCAACACTTCCACATGATTTTTCTTTCTGCGTCAGTGTCTCACAACTTAATGCCAAGTTTTCCGACAGATACGTTACCACATAATCAAAATGCTGAAAAAAAATTGTAAATGTTTTGACAAACAAATCGTTGTGTGCTCACAAACTCAAAAGTTCTATTCTATAAAACCCAGCCGCTTTCATATTCTATGCAACAACTTTTAACGTTTATTTTACGAGACGAAGCTATGATTCAGCGTATCAGTTTTTTGCTTTTCAGATTTAGCAGATACGTTACGTATTATTCTGGGCACCCACGGTGACAAATAATGTTATGTAAAACAAAGTGTTCATAAAACAATTCTGCATAGAATGACGCTTCCATAAAAGATCAAAGTTATGTTAAAATGAAGAATATTGAGTAGAAATTGCTCTGTAACTTCACCGACAGATTCATTTACGGTACGCCAGATACGTTACCTAACTTTGAAAGAGTAAAAAATAGTTTATGAAAAGCTTCCGAGAAAAGTTTCAGTGTTCTGTTGCATATTTATTCTAGTGTTTTTCAACATATGAAGAACTACTCAAGATTCATTGATAAGTTGAACAATTATTTATTCATTTTCATTAAAAGGGGTAAGCCAAATACGTTACCATACACTGTAGATCAAACAACTTTTTAGTATATCGAGTTCATAGAGACTGTACCTACTTCCTTCTAAGTGCCTGCAAAAATATATTTTTTTACACCTTATTTGCATTATCCATCAAAACTTAATGAATATTTATAGTCAGATGGATGAATACATTCAGATGTAAGATGAGAATATTCTGTGAATGAAGAACTCGGCTCTCACATTTAGGGCTCTTTTCCACTACATTTCATAGTTTAGATATACGTACAATGTTTAAAATGGTTAATTTGGGCTTACATCATTCCTTTTTACATCAATTCATAAGGTAAATAATTAAACAGGTGATATTTGTTACTTCATACACAACTAAAATTATTAGTCATATTTTACCAGATACGTTACCAAAGGCAATTCGATGTTTTTCAATAGTTATTTCCCTGGGAAAGCAATTCATATTTGTTTCCTGTGCCAATTCCAGATCGGATCGTTCCCTTTGCATGATTTGTGGCATTCGAAACTTTATTTGTAAGCGAAGTTTGTTAAAAATACAAAGTGAATCTTAAGGTTATATTTCATTTCAGCAAAAAACATATTTCAACCTACCACACAGAAATAATTTCGACCAATTAGCAAGGGATGACAACATCTTTACCTCTTGAAAAAACCCAATATCTTTAGGGGGGACAGATGTCTTTTCCTGAACAGAAATTGGATCAAAACAATGAATTTAATTCAAAGTTAGGAGTCCATTACAACACATAAATTTGCGGTAACTAAAATGATTGGCGATCAAAAATCATATATGATGCTCTATTTCAATTCATTTTTACTCAATGAATGGCCATCATTTAGAATGTTCCACTTTTTGTTTCGTATTTGACCGGTTTTGAAGTTACCAAAAACACATCTTTGAATGTATTACTTTGTGGTTGATTTTTCGGTTTTACTCACATGGAATTGAACGCTTAATCTGAGAATGGCCCACATGTCAGTGGGGGATCCAGAAAAAAAAAAAAATGGGGGGGGGGGGTGCCCCCCTTTAATTTTGTAAAAGTGCCTCCCCTTTTACACCCGGAATTCCTGGATCCGCCCCTGCATATACAGTCAAACCTGTCTATAGCGGCCACCCAAGGGAAACGGAAAAAGTGGCCGTTATAGACAGGTAATCCAACTTTGTGCACTTTGCTTACATGCACATGTACAATCATCGTTGTATCCTTACATGTACAAACATGTATGTGTGTACATGCGCATATACTGTGTGTTTCATACATTTAACCATGCCAGTGTATACATATGAAATTTTGCACAGTAGTATGTGTTTTGTCGTTAAGAAAACTTTACACTAGTGCATTATTTTGACTATTAAAATGAGGGATGAATGCAGCGGTGGCAATCACTGAACGTTGCCCGCACGGCTACAAAGCAGAAAAACACGCTGAATTATCGGCTCGGCTACGGCTCCATTGGATTTTTGGCCGACAGGTTAAAATCTACCGCGGGAAACAAAATTTGTGGCCGATGGCAGTGTTAGACAGGTGGTCGCTATACACAGGGTCTTTAACATGGCTTTTCTCTTGGGGGGATTTTTCAGTGGCTGCTATAGACAGGTGGCCGCTAAGGCAGGTTTGACTGTTTGTAGAAATGTACCGGTATGTATGATGTACTTGTTTATCTTCCCTGTCCTAACAATTCTGGCAAATCTTAGTGTACTTTTTAAGGTGCATTGATAACAGATTCTCTTATATCTGCTATTAGATATAGACCTACACTTACAGGCACACTTCCATTGTACACTTGCAATGGACAATATTCTCTGTTGAATTTGCCATTGTAAGATTTAAAAGAAGGTCTGAATTTTTGCAATTGTATAGAAATTACCAGGGGCCTCTTCGACACTAGGTGTGATCAATAAGTTTGATGAAATTTTGTCCAATTCCTTTTCAACATTGTCTCCTAGGGGGAGCCATGCCATGTGTAGCTTGGGAATGGAAGGAGTAATAAAAGCAGAGAAAAATGATGTCTTGCCACAGGAAGGAAAAGCAAGCTCTTGCCACAATGATGCAGCTGACGCCAACGCTGAAGCCCTCAAGGATTCTCTGGAGGAATGTTTTACCACCTTGGTACAGGAAGCAAGAGGTTTGTCACGGATAATGACTATTAATACAAATTAAAAGACTCCAACCCAATCACCTTCTAATCTGGAGATTCTCCCGCCGAAACCCCTAGCAAACGGGAGACTCCAAGTTGATGTGTGCAAAGCGCAAAGTTCCTAGGGTTCTAGATGTTCTCTGGTGCTATCTAAGGCTTATTTTCTCAACATACGATAGCAATAAGTAAGATATCCTTTCCACCGGGAGACACAGAGCCAGGGCGGGAGAAATCAAATCTCAAGCGGGAGAACGGGAGATTTTGCAAAAATGGGCTTTTGGCGGGAGATCTCCCGTCAAAAACGGGAGAGTTGGAGTCTCTGCATATCTGTTGGTATTTTCACACTTTACGGAAAAAAAAAATCAGTCAATCATAGATTTAAGTTTGCCATCCTTTCTATGTACAAATCTGAAATTGTAGCATGTATTACTGACCCCAAATTTCTTTGCAGTCAGCAGAGGTTCACCATCAGCAGTTTAGTGGAAAGCCGATGTCACTTGAGGTGTCTTTCATGGTTACAATGCAAATTTATAACCCACAATATACAAAGTGTAAGGGGTACAAGCATGATACACAGTGCCACCATCAAAACATTTTGAGAACCACACATCAACCCTGACATTCCATGCTTATCATGTGCACTTTTCTTTTTATAACTACCGAGTCTAATAGAACCTGTTAATAATGCATAGATTTATCTTTTTTTATATGACCCAGATCATGGCCAGTTACATGCACAGTAGAACAGTAAAACGCATGTTTAGATTGAGGGTAGTGAACATCACCGCAAGCTAGTTTTGTTTGCACTTGATTTAATGATGCTGATTATTTACGATTATGTCATGTAAAGATCAATGTAATTGTAGTGTACAGGGGTTTTTCTTATAGTGATATGAACAGAAAAAAAAAGTGTATTCAACCAGGAAGTTATAGACCACTTTACAACCAGGCAGAGGAAAGTTGAACAGCGAAAGAAAGTCAAGCACGTCCAGGCAGTTTTGGTTTTCTATTTGCCTGGTTACATGACAATAGCAGACAGAGTGTTGACTGCATTAACCAAAGAGAATAACCTGCCAGTTGGTTGCTGCATGAAAGGAGACTTGATGGTTTTCAGACGTGAGCATTTTGAACATCTATAAATTGGTTATACTGGGTACAGAGTTTCAGAATTTATAGTGATTGGGATGGGGAATAAGAATGGTTTCGAAATTTATTACAAGTCACAGTGAACGAGGATGAGGACTTAGTAGCTTCGCATAAGAATGCATAATTTGGAGCTCAAATAAGCAGAACAAAAGAAGAAAGCATGGCATTCTACACGTAGGTGAAGTTGTTGAGCAAGTGGTATTGCAATGGAGTTACATTGCTACATTACTAGAATACAGTTGTATGTGAGGAGGACCTCTATATTGTTATCATTGTTCAGTGTAATATGTCTTGGGTTTTTAGAGTATAATTTGCTAGAGAACCACAATAAATTCCACTAATCTATACATGGCACAATCAAGTTACATACAGATACATGTACTAAATGCTGTGAAATCATAAAATCATCTGAGATATCAGAATAGCCAATTAATTGGCGAAGGTTGATGATATGTTTTTAGGTGATACGCTATCAGCGTATCACCTATTGTGATTGTCAAAATTTCTCTTTTTTTTTATTCTTCTTTCTTTCTGCCACATTTTGTGTCGTCAATATCTCAACAATGACATCACGGAATAACATGACATTTTCAGTCAACATGTCTCATAACAATATCTAGCCACAATAAGGTTTTCATGACAGTAACATATCTATGACGTCATCTAGGCGCCATTTTGTGATTTTCGGACCTTGTCACATGATCGATCATAACTTCATAACTAGATATCATTTCTGTATCATTTTCGGTGGACATAAAGTTCAGGTCACGCTCTATCTCACATTTTAACGCTAGTTACCCAGGTCATCATTACGCGCGCGTTTGCGCGCGTCAAAATTTTAAAAGGCTCAAAACGACTTCCCAATGGGAAATCTCGAAGTTTCAGACAATTTTAAGCGTTTCAAACATTTTCTCGCGTGCGCGTCCGTCCGCGCAATTTCGCGCGCAGAGGGCGTAACTAACATGAAAATGCAATTTTTTTGACCGATTTGGATTTCTGATACTTTGAGTAACAATATTCATTGATTTCCGATCGATTTTGACCTATAACAAAGGAATGCACTGGCGTCAAAGTTGAAATTCCGCGCGCGCGTCTTTCTGCAAATATAGTGAAAAAACATGTCTTTGTTTATTTCGCCATAGCTCTTTAAATCGTCCATTGACCCTATATTTCTCTTGCATATTACAAAAGCATATGAATTGGAAATAACGTTTCAAGTACCGATATTGCCAGGAAAACTCATGACGTCATCATATCATCATCTGAAATCAAAAAAGTGGAATTAATTTTTTTGAGGTACTGTTTCTGACATTCATTTGCTCGTATCTCTATTGTTTAAGCTTAATATTACCCCAAATTCAGATATGTTTTGCTTTGAACATTTGCCTTTCAAGTCCATGTCATGGTTTTAAAATTTGATGACGTCATCATACTTTAAATTGTGATTAAAAGTAAAGACACAAAATCGGACAAGTTTACGTGTTATGTCTATGGGAGGTGATTTTTTTAAAAACCATGCATTGACTTGACAACGTTTAAGCACCTTTATCTCAGCTGATTTTGCTCCATTTCCTCTGAAACTTTAGTATGTTGTAGCTGAGACAATAAGCTGCAGTAATCATGCATTTTATTCTTTGAAATCTTCTCATCAGATTGACAATTTTGCAGTTTAAAACTGAAAATGAAAATGGAATGTGGACAAAACGATTCCTCATGTATCTTTCACATACATAAGTTTACTTTCCCCATATTTTCTCGTCGAGACGTATGGCCGAGTGGATAAAGGCGACGTCTCAGAGACTTGAGGTTGCGGGTTCGAACCCCACAAGATCACGAAACAAAATACTTAGCTATTTTACTTTTTTTTCTTCAATTTTGTATTACATATTCGTCCATGTAGAAATCACGTTCGTATATAAACGCACCTATACACACACACAGACACACACACACGCCATATCCCTCTTTTTTGTGTGTTGGAGACCACATTGCTTCGACTGCAGCAAAATTTTCCAGGTTGACTTTGTCAAACCGATCATAGTATGTAATGACGACGACTGAGGTGTTGTACTTTGAACAATTGTCTTTCAAGACGATGTCATTGTTTTGTAATCTGATGACGTCATTACACTGAAAATTGTGATTAAAGGCAAGGTATCAAAACCAGCCGATTATAGGTTTGATGTCTGCGGGACGTATTTTTCCCAAGTTGCCAGAAATGGCATAGCGACCTCAGTCGTTATAAGGCCGCTTTTCCGTCTAGCAATGCAATAGATGTTCACACGGCCACGTTAGTTGAGTGGGCATTGACTTTCCCCCTGTTACATCTATACATTGTTGTTGTTGTTTTTTTTTGTCTTACCATTTCCGTGGATGACCCGTGGCCGAGTGGTTACAGAAACGGTTTCGCATGCACGCTCAATATAACTTCAAGGTGCCTATATCACATTCTTTTCTTGTCCATCACAGATGACCGTCATCTGATGACCACAAGCGTATCACCTAACTCGTCCTCAATGTGACGAGTTTTCATGTCTCGTTTTTTCAATCTTTTCAACAATGATGAAAAGTGCCGTTGAAGCATTTCCTGGTCAAGAAAAGAGTTTTGTCCTGAATCAGAGAACAAAAAATATCAACAAGTTGAATCTTCTTTCTTGTTCCTTGTTGAAAGGGGGCATCCAGCATACAATGTAAGTGTCCTCTCACTTCATCATTCATATCTGATGATATTTCTGTCCAGGTATAAACACAGTGATATCTGTTCTTTGAGGTACATAAACTGTGATATTCCATATCATGGCCCCAGATAATGATAGGTAGTGGTGTCACTTCATATTGCCTCTTTTCAAGGCATGATGGTTTCAATGTTTGTGTGCTGTTGTCTTTCCTGCAAACAGAATTATACCTGTCCCCAGAGGTACCAAGACTGCCACATCCACCATCACCCCTTGCATTTTACAGAGACTACGTCTGCCCAAATCAGCCAGTCATCATTGAGAATGCATTCACAGATTTCCCTGCATACCACAGATGGACCATCCCATATTTGAGGTTTGTTGCTAAACGCTCGGCGTAAAGCAGGTGAACAGTCATAAACCCAAATGGAACAACACATAACACTGTAACTTTTTTTTTATTTCAGGACTCTCCATAAAAATAGTTTAAAATTTAAGTCTTTTCCTCTCTGTCAAATACGTCTGACGAATCAAGAAATGTGCACCTGAAAGGGGTAGGACCTACAGATTCTTTAATATTATAAAAAGGTCTTGTCAAATTTTTTATTTTTTTATTTGTAAATATGCAGTATGATGTTGGAAAGGTTTTGTAATGACTGTGTGTAATTCAATAGGACTCTGTTATAGTACATATATAAGAATGTATCTTCACTCCTTCTGCATGTATGTAGGGTGACAAAATATCAGCTTTAACATGTATTCATTCTTGTCCTCTGAATAAAAAGGAAATGTTTTTTTTTTTCGGTGAATCCTAAGACTAAAAGATGCATCCTGAGTGTTTGTTTCCCAGTACTCTAAGTGGAGAGATAAGGAACAGTTGTTAAATGGAAATAATGCATGGTACACTCATTTTTAAAGAAATCTCTGAAGATTAAAGTCGTACATTGCAATAGCTGTGCAAGTAATTTCATCCTATTTGCATCTTACTCCCAGGCAGAAATTAAAAGACAAAGCTGTGACTGTTGCTGTCACTCCAGATGGTTACGGCGATGCTGTCCACGACGGATTCTTTGTTCTACCAGAGGAGCGAGACATGACATTTCCTGCTTTCCTGGATGTGATGGAGGGCAAGTCTGACGTTTCAGGTGTCTTTTACGTCCAGAAGCAGAATTCCAACCTGACAGTGGACTTGAAGGAATTGGTGGAGGATGTCAAGGAAGATGTCCCGTGGGCCACGGAAGCCTTTGGTGAGTGGAATACCCCTCCTTTGAGGAGGATGTACTACCGAATGCCCTCTTTGTTATACGTCCTATGAGAATATATCCCTTGAGAGTCCAATTGCCATGACAGCTTGGTCAGAAAGAGGAGAGGCTATTATTCTGACAGCCATGTGAACCTTTTCATGACCGCCAAAATTGTTACCTTTGTCTCGTAATGAAGAACTTCTATTCATTTAATAGCCCGTGGGGCTCAACTCTCTACTCATAAGCCCCACCATTCTTTTTTTTTAAAAGTTACCAGTATCATTAATTTTGCCTTCAGCTTTCACCTGATGGTTAAAATAATTGCAATTTGCTTGGAATGTCAGGAATGTCACAAATATTTTACTTTTAACCCTATTTTAACTGGGCTATTTGAGACCAAGTTTTTACTGGGAATGGGGGTCAATTTGACAACCCCTTCAGATCTCAGCCGCCGATCGCGCGATCGCAAAATTTTACCTGCACATAGAGCCAGATGTCAACTACAAGATTACATAGTCATACAATAGACAAATGTTGATTTTATATTTTTTAATAAATTAATTATAAAAGATTATGCATGAAATCATATTTCATATACCTATAACTCCATCAAAAAGAATGAAGAATTGCTAAATTTTGGTGTCAGAGTTCCTCAAGAAACATGAAACAATTTTCTTGTAATAGAATAGCGCAATCAAAATCAGTTTGTTTTCTTTGTTGTTTTGTTAATTTCTTATGTATTTTGCTGTTTTTTCAGCCTTTTGTTTTCCATTGTTTTTTTGCCAAAATTTGTTGCAGGCACTTTTTCAAGCTATGTACATTAGAATTGATTCATTTCAATGTTCAAAAAGTTGAAATGATCTAATTGATATCAATTAAACAAAATACACAATTTGCATTGGATTTGCACACGAAATCATGAATTTGAGCTGTTGTCGGGTTGACATGCATATGCAAAACATTGCGTAACTTCAGCACGGTGTACCCAGATGTGGCAAATTTGGTCTCACAATATGCGTGAGACTTCAATGAAAAAAGTCATGAAACGACGCGGCAAAATCTTTGCGCGTTGCGGAATTGTGGCGCGAAATGTCGAGGGGGGATCAATTTGACCCCACCCCCCAGTTAAAATCCCTAGGGTTAAACAATCAATCTTGTATATAAATAGAATAGTGTGGACTACAATATACATGACTAATGCTGGCTTTCAGGAAATAAACCTTTTAGAAATTCATTGAAGTCAAGCATCAGTGTACAATTCTAGCAGAGTATTTGACAAAAATTGTGATATCATATCCTCGTATTGAATCATTATCCATAATACCATGCACTTTTTTTCAGGACAGAAACCAGATGCAGTCAACTTCTGGATGGGTGGACATGATGCAGTAACATCAAGTAAGTCTAATCATTATTTTTATGATTGCCATTTTTGTCATTTCTCACCATTTCTCATTTTTTCCCCCATGCTCCTGCTGTTTATGATGAGCATAATAATATCTATTGTACACTACGTTTTTGTTGAGTGTGTGGTTCTGATTTAGAAATTGTGCCTTTTGCATTTATCATGAAATTTGATTGTGCTGACTTTGGTGGATTTTTTTGTTGCTGTTGGTGGAGGAAAACCTAAAAGAAATTCTATAGATTCTTAAAAAATATTTATTTATTTATTTATTTATTATTATTATTTCTTTATTTTTATTTTTATTTTTATTTTATTTTTATTTATTTATTTTTTATTTTTTTATTTTTTTATTTTTTTATTTTTTTATTTTATTTTTTTTTTTTTGGGGGGGGGGAATCCATACAAGCTTTTCCATAAAAACTTGAACTTTTCTGCATGTTCATTATCATTTTCTATGAGGTTAGGAGCTCATTTTTTTTTAACCTTCATTAGAAGCAAGATCAACTAGCAGATTGCGTGCTCAACCTTTTACATATATATGACCTTACGTGCTCTGTGAAGATTGCTGCATTGCTAGTGTTTGTGTTATTGCTGTATTTGCATGACAATTTTTCTAAAATTTTTTCTTCACTCTTTATTTTGTAATTTCTTCCAAATATTTGTACAAGTGTACCATCTTTGATGTTTTCCCTGAATGAATATGAAGATTGATTTACTCTATTACAGGGGTTGACACTAAAACTTTTCTCTGTGCTGAAACCTTTTAATCTTTAACTTTTGGTGCCTGAAAAAAAGGAATGTAGTGGCCGGAATACAAGCAGAATAATGTATCATTCTATTTTGCATCTTAGATGCCTTATCGGGCCACAAAAATGTAACTGTTTTCCAAATTTGGTGGCCCTGGGCCGCCATTGGGCCACCACTAATGTCAGGCCCTGTATAACAGTTGTTCTCTGTTTTTTTTGTTTTTTTTTTGTATCCACACCACAGTGCACAAGGACCACTATGAAAATCTCTACTGTGTTCTCCAGGGCTCCAAGACATTCATCCTTCATCCGCCAACAGATAGACCATTTATTCCTTATGGTGAGGAGCCGTTATACCGATGATGTGCTTTCTATGGGTATGATACACAATGCTGCTTCCAGCTTGATTGTAGAATTTCATTTATTTCATGTTTTCATTGCAACTGATTGACAAATTGCCCTACATCGACGTAAATAAGCACTGAATTGATCAATGTTTTAGAAGTAGCCAAGATGAAAAAATCAAGGGCGTAAATACTCGAGTAGGATTTAAACCTACAACCTCCTGATGTCTGGACAGGCATCATCTCCACTACACTGATCAATTCAGTGCTTATTTACGTCAATGTAGGGCACTTTGTCAATCAGTTGCAATGAAAAACATCTCGACAGAAGAATTTAAAAAATTTGAAGAGAAAATTTGTTTGGTTTGTCTATCTATGCTTACGAATAGAGAGAAAAAAAAACCCCTGTAGTATTCAAATACATTTTTTACTGCTTCAGTTCCTGGTGTGGGATGTAATAATTCTGAGGTGAAACTTTTACGCAACAGGCCCATGGAGTTGTCAGTTGTTATTCTTAATGCCTTCAAGTAGAAAGTGCCAAGATTGTACTAGGAAGAGACTTCCAAGTTCTTTGTTGAATTAATAAATAAAAACTTGATTTATTTACATTTATATGGTGTTACAGCAGTACTGTATCATCCTCCTAGACACTTTAAGTGTGCAGTAATGTACCACTTGTGAAGCATGACACCCTTGATGTGGCATGTCTATTGTCTTCTGACATCTGCACATGAGCTGTATAAACTGTGTCACAAGTCCTCATGTACATATGTATAGGACCAGTTTCCCACTCATCCTCCCATATGTTTCTAATGCAGAGACCTATCCAGTGGCAACATACAAGGAAGTGGACGGTCAGTTTCGGACAATACCTGACCCAGATGGTGCGAGGGTTCCATGGATACCAGTAGACCCCCTGAACCCTGACCTTGTCCAGTGGCCAGAGTATGGTCGCGTTGAGCAGATCAGGTGCACGGTGCGGCGGGGCGAGATGCTGTACTTGCCGTCACTCTGGTTTCATCACGTCAGTCAGGAAGACAAAACCATTGCAGGTATTATATGGTGGAGTTTAAGCTCTAAGCAAATACCATGTCTGCTGCTTCTGGCTGTGGGCTACATTACAAAATGCATTGTGGGATAGAGTTGATTGCTTGAACCCTGTCACATGACCATCCTACTAGTCATGTGTGCTTTCCATTGAATGTATCCAAAGATCTGAAGATGAGAGTTCTTTAATCTTTAATCTAAAATTAATTTATTTCAAATGTGAAATAAATAATTTACTTCATTCAACCCCCTCCTCCTCCATCTGTGTTGTCACTGTCACTGTCACTGTCACTCATGGAGCAATGAAGAGTGCACTTAAATTACCAGTTTCTCAAAAGCAGCATTCTTGAAGTTTGGTAGGTAATTTCTTTCTTGTACCTCATTTAGTTAGGATTTAGCAATTTAGCTGGAGATTTTTTCTCTCCTGAAAGTTCCTTCTTTCAAAATGTAAACACAACTACCACCACCACCACCACAAAAAAAAAGGGGGGGGGGGAGTGTGTGGTGCACTTTTTGTTGACTCTATATGACACAAAGTCACAGAATGATGTAGGTATTTTCTAGACATGCCCTTTAATTGTTGTTGTTTTTTGTGACCCAAATCTGTTTTCTCACTTTTCAGTCAACTATTGGTATGACATGGCCTATGATATCAAGTATAACTACTTCACCATGCTTGAGAAGCTGACTGGTTGTTGTGCCAAGTGGATGAAGAGATGACGGCGAGTTGAAAATGGACTGGATGAGGATGGGTCATCAACATAGCAGAGGAAATCATCTTGGCAGCGCAGCTACTGCCAAAGCTAGACTCCATCAAAGGAACTGCCACTTTTTTCTCAAGCAGAGGGAGCAGAAGCAGAGAACCGTCGGCATAAAGATATTGGGAGATCTGTGAATGAATGATGATCATTTTTTGAGCATGGAGAAGGCTTGACTTGCTCGTACTGGGTGATTAGTAAGTTGGACACTTCAACTGTGGATGGAATGGCGAGATTTATCCATCAGCTGTCTGTGCCAAATAATGCATTTTAATCTCTTCAACTGCAGCTTGGCTGGGGAACGTTTCATGAAACTTTTTGTCAGTGATTTACACTGACAACTGTTAAAAGCTACTGAAATCCTTGCGTCTAATAGGCTGATAGCAAATTTGTCTGTGAAAACCTGCGACGAACTCGTTGATGAAACATCCCCCGGTCTCTCATAGCCATTTTGCCAGGGTTTTGTCACACCAGCGATGGAGACGAGCCACCAGGTGAAGCCCAGTGAAGTGGCTGTAGGAGACTGATTTTTAGGGGAGGGAGATTTGTAAGGATTTAGATATGGTGGCATTTTTATGACAGATGTTCTGTTTGCTTTTAATACAGCCAATCTCCCATCAGTTGTTATGTACTGTGAAGCTTCGTTCACATGATCTGTATTTGGATCAGGTTACCATAATTTCTGAACAAGAAAAGTTTACTGGCACTTCTCGACTTTTTCACATACCAAAAATTTCACATGTGACGTGAATTTTCATGTTCAGAACAGTTAAGATATGCCCTTTGTGCACATTTGATGTTTTAATGTACAAATGGAAATGACAGCTGCGCAATTAATGCATTTTTGTAGATTTTGTGTGCCTTAAATAAACAAAATAGGAAATGGCTAAATAATTGAACAATCTTTTTCTCTTCTAGAATTCGCTGTACGTAGCATGCGAGTTTGTTCAAACGAATGTGGGATTAAAGTTGTGCCTTCAAAATGTTTTGCTCTCCATATTGTGCTTCAGTATGCTTTTTAATCTGCAGAGATTATTCACTTTTCACTCTGAAAATTAGATTGATCACAATTTGTTAGGTTCATAAAATTGTGTAAATTATATCAACTTCAATTCTTCAGTATTTAAACGACTACTGTAGATCTTATTGACATAAACTGTGACATACGTGTACATTTTCATGATCACAAGTTCAGAGTATTTGAATCATCTCAGTGCAGATCCTTATCTAACAAACAACTCTGAGTTTTCCCAAACCTAGATTTTAAGGGAAGAAGTTAAGGGGGCCATGTTTGAAGAAATGATATCTGGTTTTATATTATTGTGTACATACAGCTGTATATTGAAATGGCTACCATAGTAATGAAAGGAAATACATAATGTACCTTTGTAGATGATGAATTGGTAAGTGGCAATGTGCAATGACAAGATCAAACAAGAGCTCAACTCGTGCTTTAATACAATTGTTCTTCCAAAGATTTCATGTGCTTGTGATGAGCCAATTGCAAGGACTCCTTTCTTTCTCAATTGGCTCTGTGGTAACAGTACCCGACATTAACAGTTAGATGATTATCAAATTTTGCATAATTAATACTTATTTTTATGGAAATGGATACAGCAGGAATGCTTTGGTCTGTGACAGTACACTATGGGAAGCATGATTTTTAGGGACACTTACTAAATGCAACAGTAAAAGATGACCCCGAATGATAGGTTTTACCTGTACAAACCCAACAAACCTTTGACTCTGGTATATAATGGGGTTTTCTTGTGTGTACCATAGTTATCTTAATTATTCTCGTGATGCTACAAGTAGTTTGTAGAAAAATGTCATTTTATTTGTTCTATGGCAGCTCTCCATGGAGCTGTAATGCTGTGTACAAATGTAACTCATAATTGGATCTATATGTAAACCTGTCTACTGACTGTACATGTACTAGTGATAGTACATGTATTGTGATGTATGTAACCCCTGTAAACGTGATACACTTTGTACAAGTGACCATACGTTGCTAGAGTGTGACTATCTGGTGACATTCTTGTGGTGCATGCATCATGTGTGTAAGGCAGATGTCAAATACATGTACCAATTGAAGGGGTGGGTGCAATATAGTGCTAACCCACACAATAGTCATGTTGAGATAATTGCTGTTGAATGTTTGGAAAGTCCATACATTGTACATTAATAAAACATGAATGCATGCATTTTTTACCATCTTATTGGTTGAATTCAAATATGATATTTTCACGGAGGTTAGAGTGAAGGATAAGGATTATGAAAATGCATGTAACCAAATTTTGACAGAAGTGTGGGTTAGCACTATATTGCACCGACCCCTTCAATTGAAAAATCGTTCTGTGGTGTGCAATAGCAAAACAAAGGAAAGTCAAGAATATTTGCTTAATTCCCCAGAAATTTAAAGGTGTTCTCTGTTTACCATCTGGAACATTTACAGATTAAAAAATACAATGTAAATTAAAAGAGTAACACTGGTAAATGGAGTTTAGTTTATTTCTCCATGGCTATGAATGAAAGTATTATTGCATGCCCTCTGTTTCTTATAATTTATGTGAGAGAGAAAATGTTTGTGTGCATAGTGACAATGACCAAACCTCTGGCAGCAATCCATGGGGCAGAGGGAGGGATGGTAATTGCCAATTGTAAGTGTCATTAGTCACACGAGTCCATCTAAATTCAAATAAATAGGTCAGCCCTTTTGTTTGGAATAAATGACATTTCACAGGTGATGTCATTTTGTCATCTTAGTTAAATAGAATGGCCCGAATTCACGAAGGTGGTATAATTGAAACCATGGTTTTAAACCATGGACAATTTGTATGGAGCGCCAAGTGTCTATCGCTTATTTCATTATGAAATTGGTCATTTTGTTACAAAATGATTATTTCGTAGACGAAATGACTGATTTCATAACGAAATAGGCCATAGACACTTGGCGCTCCATACAAATTGTCCATGGCTTCAATGATAACACCTTCTTGAATTAGGGCCAATGAGTCTGACTTGGTAAGTACCGGTATTACAAGTGTACGTTGTGTGATATTGAAGACTACATTGCTATGCTATGATGTATTGTACTAAATACTAGACACCAGAGAAAAAAGTTAGTGTTGAACCCTTTGTATAATACTTGTATGTACGCAATTACAATGTATGTACACTTACACACAAACACACATACACACAAACAATGTACAAGGACATGCATAAATATTCTAATATACACATACCAAAAACTCTTTTAACATACAAGTGCTGCAGCTTTTTTGTGGCAGGATGTAAATTCAGGTCTGGCTCAATTTTGTTAACAGTGGAAACTCAAAAAGAGATCTGATACAATGTACTGTACTAGGTGTTTCAAAAAGCATTTCCCACTTTTGATTCTTAATAATTCAAAAACTATAAATCAGATAACACTGTCATTTATATCAGTGGTAGCTGAATATCTGTAGTGTACAATTTTGTCGGAGGTGGTTGAGATATGAAAGCATAAATCAGTTTCATGAAATCCATGATTAATTTCACAGTTAGGTTCCAGATTTTGCTCTATTTTCAACCTCTGTACAAAACTTTCACTTTGCACAGGGGTCAATGGGTGTGTATTGGAGTGTTTAACACCCTGACAATGGTCCTGAACAATGGCCAGGGTTTGAATGCTTCATTATTTATTCATGAGAAATTCCACAATCATAACTAGTCTTTATTCAGCCTTTGGCAGTACAGTATCTGTGTAAAGCCAAATGCCCTGCCGATACTGTCGTTGAGTCGCGGCAGTGCTCTCCCTACTTCTGAAATTACGAAATTACAATGAATACCTTCTGTTCTGTCGTAAACATGGTGACAGGAAGCAAAGAAAATCAATTAAGCGTATACACTTGTGTATGTGGAGCCTTGACTAAATTGCCCCAATGAAAAATGCTGCTGAACTCTTTACCAAAAATTATCTCTTTTTATCAATTTGTCAGACTATTAGTAGACAGTTGTATTAAAATGAAGAATTTTAGATCATTTATGCTTATTGATATCTCAAATTTAGTGATATGTGAAGCAAAATTTGAAAATGATTGCCAGCTGGAATGAAATGTGGTGTTTGCAAGCACATGAAAACATGTGCTTACTTTTTCTTGGGGTTACCATGCATGAATTCAAACTAGCAGTGTCCAGGGCAATCCACATGAATTATTGATAAAGCATTCATGTTCCTTGGAGCGAGAGACTGACGCCTAGTCAACAGGTGGTTCAGGCATGTTCATTGTTCAGGGTCATTGTCAGCACACACTCACATACACATCATTGGGTCCTGCGCAAAGTTCAATTTTTGTACAGAGGGTTAAAATATGACCAAAAATCTGAAACCTTACTTCATAATCAATCTTAAATTTAATGAAACTGATTTATGCTTTCACATTCAAATCACCTCCAACAAAATTGTTCACTATTCAGCTTTTACTTGTATCAATGACAGTTTTATCAGATGAAAAGTTTCGGAACTATCAATTATCAAAAGTGGGAAATTTATTTGAAACACCTTGTACATTTATACATGTATAACAAAATTCTTGATATTATAAACAAACTATAACAAACTAATTTCTCCAGACATAATAAATGTATTTTCTTTGTTTTGTAATATATTGTTTATTGACTACTGATATGAAATGTATAAAAATATCTGATATAAAGAACAAATTGTCTTGGTCCCTAGATCTCATAATACGGAGTTTCCACTGTTTTACGTTATCATTGGCTAATACTGGAGTAAAAGACGCAAGGATGGAAGGCTAGTTTGTGACAAGGCTTTGGAAATGAATTTCTACGACCGAAAGATAGCACCTACATGGACATGGTACTTGGAAATTCATGAAATAAACAATTTTGTGAAATATACAAAATATAAAGCCACGGTAATTATTCTCATTCATTTAAGAATATATTACAAGTCACAAAAAAGCAGAGACTACATGTAAGACCAAAAGATTAGGAACCAAAAAATATAATTTGCTTCTTTGCACAAAATTAGCCACAGGAGACTTGCTCTGTGACTGACATAGCACACTGGCTTGCATAATGTTTAGCACACTGGCTTGCATAATGTTTAGCACACTGGCTTGCATAGATGTTATACATGTAATAGCACACAACAGAAATGCAGGTAGCATCAAATTAAAATTAAAGCTACGTACTGTTACTCATTTGGCTCATATCCGGTACTTTTCCCCACATGTGTCTGACCAACAAAAGAAAAGAGGGTAGAAACTTGAAACAGAAATTAACAACCCTTAATATTGTTAGAGAGTTGTTGAGTTTCATTCTGGTATCTGGAAGAAAAATACATTGTAACATGCATCAATAACTTGCAATATGATATTATGTAACTTGTTATCTGCTACCATGAGAGGATGCTAGTGTCATCAATCCCTAATTTCCCATCTTTGGTGGAATACATTGTACGTAATATACCTTTCAGCTCTTCTGACTCTAGGCTTGCAAATAGCTAAATCATTAAATCATTTACCTTATTTTATGGCAAACACCATGCCGCCAGTAGGACAAGGGCTACAGATAAAGCTACAAGTTTGAGCAGATCAGCTTCACAGTTAAGATGCTGTAAAGGACACTAGAGGGAAGGTGATAATAAGTGCAAATACGTGTAGATCTTACACACCAAGGTCACATGCCTTTAATATGAAGACCACTGTAGAGCTGACTCCTGTTGTACGTACCAAGGTCCTTCAGACCGGCATTTTTTCTTTCCTCATCAAAATTTCTTTATAACTAAACAAGTGAAGTGTATGATACATAGCTGATAATTTTGACACCTGAATATTTAATTTGTAATAACCAGAATGTGTTATAACCATGTTCTTTTTACGGGAGAGCACTTATTTTGAGTTTCAACACATAATTACACATTCACATGAGAATAGGAAGTTGTACAGTAGGGTCAATCCACGTCAAATCATCCAATTTTCAGAAAAGTTGTCACCCGACCCCCTCTGATTTTCTTTAAAATCGCACCAAATGTTCCCCAAAGTGTCTGACGGAAAATCCCAAAATATTTTGCCCCAAGGTCAATTGGTTGCTAAGATACAGCCTCACATAGCAACCAATGCGCATTCCAAAATATTAGTTAAAAGAAAATTATGCATTTTTGATCGATTGTGGTAGCATGGATATTCATGCAAAAGTGTTCATTATCTGGAAATTGAGAGAACTTTATAGTCTTTGCAAGAAAAAGTGACTGTGACGCGAAATTGATTTTTCGTTAACGTGCACGAGGTCACCGAAAATGGTGTTAAATGTTAATTTTGAAAATTTCAATGCATATTTAGAGGCTAATATCTTCCATATTTCATCACCTCAGGTTCTAAGATATTATGCTGTTGAAGGCTTTGACTTGCTCAGTAATTTTGAAAAAAATCAGCGGATTCGTGCTCACCGTTTTTACGGAGAGCGCCCTCAAAGTTGACAAAAATGAAAAATGTGTCAAATTCAAGGTCACGGATCACCTTTCGTCCCACCTAGGAATGGCATCAATTTTTGTGTATTGATAGACATTTACCTATATTATCTTGGGTTACCAAAGAAATTTTGCTACCGAAATGTTAAATGGTAAATTTACCCCACTGAAAATGGTCGTAAATGGCCAAATTTCCATGTAATATCACATATTGGGTTTAGAGGACATTTCAAATGTCCATGCTTTCAAGATGAAAAGCCGTAGCCCTGTGATATTTGCTGTAGGGGTAGTCTGTAATACATATTTTAGTAATATATACCACAAAACACTTTCATTACATAATAATGACCTTGAAATTTAATCCAAAATTTGATAAAAACAATAAGTCGCTCTATTTTCCTCATTGCACTGCATGTAATATGTGTTTTGAATGACTTTTCACAGAGCAATATTTCAAGAATTATGAAAGCTGACAGCCTGCCATATTATGGTTCTAAAATATTTGTGCTCTTCTTTCTGATTTAGTGTCAATTTGATCATGAATGTTATACCCTTGACCTTGAAGTGCTTCTAAAAATAGCTGTAAATTTGTTAACTACAAATTACACACACAACAGGTGTTTTATGGCATAACATACTAGTGATTCTTTCGCAAACACAAAAGTTTTTATGGTGTAAATATTATATACTGGAATAACTATAGGTTCTTGCAAGATAAGTCCGATTAATTACTTTGTTCTGACAATGACCCTGAATTTATGACCTTCAAAATCAGGAGAAATGTCTATTCCTGCCCATAAAGACCTGTATTTAGACTGTAAGTACATAATATATATGGACATTGTGCCCAACACAAGATTCTTATTCTAGCCTGTGAAAAGCACATTAAAAGCACTGAGAGTCTTCTTTTTTGGAGGGATTTGTTCTGTAACTATGACAATTCAAAAATCATTTCCATTCCTATATATTTTCTTGTTTTTGGTAAATTTGTTATGTATTTCTTTGTTTTTTTATTTTCTACAGCATTTTTTTTTATTGGAAATTGTCACAGTCCACTTTTTCTACCATAATTTGAATAGAATTAATCAATCAAAGTGATAGATAGCAAAAATGGTCAATTTTCTATGACTTTTACCAAAAAGCACTGTTTTCCATAGGAAATGCACACGAAATCACAAAATATTACTGTACCCTTTTGTGATTGAAATTGAGGGTCATTGTCAGAACAAAGTAATTAATTGTAACATATCTTGCAAGCACATATAGATTAATTCCAGTTTATAACATTCACACCATAAAAACTTTTGTGTTTGTGAAAGAATCACTAGTATGTTATGCCATAAAACACCTGTTGTGTGTGTAATTTGTAGTTAACAAATTTACAGCTATTTTTAGAAGCACTTCAAGGTCATGGGTATAACGTTCATGATCAAATTGACACTAAATCTGAAAGAAGAGCACAAATAGTTTAGAACCTTAATATGGTAGGCTGTCAGCTTTCATAGTTCTTGAAATATTGCTCTGTGAAAAGTCATTCAAAACACATATTACATGCAGTGCAATGAGGAAAATAGAGCGACTTATTGTTTTTATCAAATTTTGGATTAAATTTCAAGGTCATTATTATGTAATGAAAGTGTTTTGTGGTATATATTACTAAAATATGTATTACAGACTACCCCTACAGCAAATATCACAGGGCTACGGCTTTTCATCTTGAAAGCATGGACATTTGAAATGTCCTCTAAACTCAATATGTGATATTACATGGAAATTTGGCCGTTTACGACCATTTTTAATTGGGTAAATTTACCATTTAACATTTCGGTAGCAAAATTTCTTTGGTAACCCAAGATAATATAGGTAAATGTCTATCAATACACAAAAATTGATGCCATTCCTAGGTGGGACGAAGGGTGATCCGTGACCTTGAATTTGACACATTTTTCATTTTTGTCAACTTTGAGGGCGCTCTCCGTAAAAACCGGTGAGCACGAATCCGCTGATTTTTTTCAAAATTACTGAGCAAGTCAAAGCCTTTAACAGCATAATATCTTAGAACCTGAGGTGATGAAATGTGGAAGATATTAGCATCTAAATATGCTTTGAAATTTTCAAAATTAACATTTAACACCATTTTCGGTGACCTCGTGCACGTTAACGAAAAGTCAATTTCGCGTCACAGTCACTTTTTCTTGCAAAGACTATAAAGTTCTCTCAATTTCCAGATAATGAACACTTTTGCATAAATATCCATGCTACCACAATCAATCAAAAATGCATAATTTTCTTTTAACTAATATTTTGGAATGCGCATTGGTTGCTATGTGAGGCTGTATCTTAGCAACCAATTGACCTTGGGGCAAAATATTTTGGGATTTTCCGTCAGACACTTTGGGGAACATTTGGTGCGATTTTAAAGAAAATCGGAGGGGGTCGGGTGACAAGCACTGGATGATTTGACGTGGATTGACCCAGTACGGTATTAACATTTCAGTAGCAGTTATCAGAGTACTGTATTTCTGTCTTCAGCCAAATCACCATGCAGCGCCGTTTTCAAAATGTCCATGTTTGAGACCTCAGTGGATTAATGTGGTGAATAGCTCCTTATCATCGCTGGGGCAACAAGACCTCGTATCTACAAAAGGTCAAATGTTCAGGAGAGGCAAAAAACATGGCGGCCAAAGCACAAGAGCGAATGGGAAAGCCTTTCCTTTGACATGACGTGGTGGCTTCATTTTTGGAGTAAGACAGTTGAGATTTGGGCAGGACATCACTTATTTGACCATTAATCCAAAAAAAGTCATTTTTACCAAAAATGCAGATACCAGGTTGTCACCCCAGCGACGTTATGTTTTTGCATTGAGTCGTAGATCAAACCGTTCTGTAGCCATGATGAGGAGCAATGACAATCAACTCGAGAGGTTGATTTTGAGGAGGTCACTGTACTATCCCTCCAGTTCATGATCAGTGATCTCTATGCAATCACTCTCTACACAGTACATTTCTTCTCATGATATCTTGGAACTCAAAAGAACAACCTTCTGCAACATTACATTCATACAATTAAGAACAGCTGGAGAGAGAGAGAGAGAGAGAGAGAGAGAAAGTAAGAGATTGTACACATGGGTAGCAAACTATTGAACATTAAGGTGTGCTATACCTATATCAGCGACACCATTTCTTTGCTGTCTGTATAAATGTTACCTTACAAATCATCACGCCAGAAATTATAGGCCTACCTGAGCTGATATTGCATACCCTGTACTTAAACCTTCCAGCACTGAAGAATTTTGTTGATATAGAAGATAATACATTATATACACACAAATGTGTGTGGCTACTCAATGAAGGCCTTGTTACATGTACTGACTTGACGAAAAGTACGGAAAATAAAACACATTAACATTCACCTTCATAATTGGATAACTGAAACCTGTAGATCACAGATGGCAGTCATTTCCCTGACATAATTGCATAGAATATATTGTATGGAAGTACAATTTTGTAGTAATGTTGTTTGCAAAGATTGCACCAAATGTTCCACTGTGGGATATAAAAACCCAGTCGTTTCAGGCAGAGATACCACATTTGATACAAAAGGTGGCTTAAAGGCATACAATTCACATCTGTAAGAAATCATCAGCTTTAAGAAGGACAAACGAACAGTTACCAGTATAAGTGTACTTTGATAGAAAGAGCAGAATGCTTGAAAATCGACCAGGAAAATGGAAAAATGCCATAAATCTTGTTTCTCAAAAATACATGTAGAAAAGACATGTAAAAGATTTAATACTGTTAATTTACACACTCTTTAATGCCCATTTAATTCTGTCAATGATTAACCTTCTCAGAAATACATCTACTGATGTCTTCTTGGTTTGATGGGAAAACAGAAAACAAAACAAAAACCCAAAATGGTATGATATTACTACAGTGGTACCTTGTTATTACAAAGTCAGATACAGCACGACATTTGGTTTAACAAAGTAATTTTCATATTAAAATTCCTTCACTTTTATCCCTGATACAAAGAGATACCAAGCACAACACAGAAATATCGGTGGTTCCAAGCAGCTTGTTATTACAAGGTTCCTCTGAACAGTATTCTAGCTTGGCAAAGAAGGCAGATTCTTGGCAAGTTTTCTGTGAGTTTGCAGCATGTTCAAACAAATAGAAAACACACAACATCCATTATGAAATACATTGTACACTTTTGCACAAGTACATGTACACCATGTACGTACATGAAAAAATTTACCAACAAGAATGATGATAAGTACATGGGTATCGGTGATAAGTACGTGTATCATGAATTGCTGAAAGTATGTATTTCCTATTAAAATATGTTTATAAACATTTCTGAAGTTGCTGTCCCTGAGAGTTGAATTGATAACCTCTTTTTGGAACACACACAGAGGCTTGGATACCAAGAAGTTGATCCAATATTGAGTACATAAACAGGAATGCCATATTTTTTTTTTTTCCCAGCAATATTGTATATCAAGAAGTGAAGGCATACATTAGTAAGTATTCAGCTCATCTTGAATGTTCATGACTAAAGTAACGCATGTAAACATACCGGGTGTCTCAGAGTTTAAGTCTAGCTTTTCTAGTTTGTTTTAGTGATATGACTTGGCAGATGTGAATGCATGTGATCTAAGGAAGGTGTACCTACAATGTATGAGAAAGATGTGAATGCATGTGAGGTCCGTGTTACATGTATGGTCCTTGCCAGTGTTCACAGTGTTTTCCTGGGCACACCTTCCTTGAATCGTGTGCATTTTTGTCATTCTCACATGCACAAGGCATTTTGTTTGTTTGCTTTTTTGGCACTATTGAAGAAGTGAGAGAAACACCTGGGGTATAATCACACAATGCTGGACTACAGTATGCTATCTAGATTTGTTTATAATTGTCATACAAATCTTGTCCACAACATTACTCTTACAGCAAGGTTTGTTGCACCAACTGTGATATACATATGTACCTGGAATTCTTCATCCCATACGTGTATAGTTTATCTTCGCATTAGGAAGCATTCTACAGAAATCAGTTTGGTGAGGATTTTCCTGTCAAAGTGTCTTCATAGAGAACTCCTCTGCTTAACTGTTCTTCATTCTTAAAGGGCAGCTCTTAAGTGAAGTACAACATCAACAACAACATACATGATACAAAGAAGAAACATGCACATTTGTTATACGTCAGACATACAGGTTATGACCACAAATCACATACATCACAGAGTTTGCTTGATACAATGTACATTAAGGACTCCCCATCCCTGTGACTAGTAATGCAATATCTATCAAGCTTCAATCCCAGCATTCTTCAGGCTCAGGAATGTTGTGAATGATGGGGATGTCGCCATGGTGACCATCATCCTCGTCGTCGTCTGGGTCTTCGGCATCCTCCTCGTCGTATCCGAGAGACCACAAACTTTCACACCTGTCCTCTTCGTACAGATCACAGACGATGGCAGTCCCATCATCAGTCAGTTCAAAGCTCTCTGATGCCCGGATGATCTCCCTGCCATGTAGGGGGAGAGAACAGAATTCATCCTCTAAACAATTACACAATAGGTCATGTCAGGAGTTGCATCTTTACATGATAATCAAAGTGGGCACTTCAGAAGAGACTTCTCACAGACACTGTCGTAACAGAGTTTAATATTGCATCTAGGCAAAATACAAAATGTATGATGGGTGTTGACGTTTCAGTCAGTAAGCATGGCCGTGTCTCTCTCTCCCTCTCTCTCTCTCTAATGTAGCAAAATATTAGCAATACAATGAATCAAGACTGTCTTCAGTCCAGCTAATCTTAGAAGTATCCTGGGTATACAAGTAGGTGCTAATACTGACATCCCTTGTCACCCCACCCCCCCCCCCCCCCACAACAATTATTTCTGGTATAATAGGAGTAGCAGGGTCATAATGAAAATGAGTAAAGAAATTTTGCATATCTGCATTTGCTGAAATAGTACACATTTCTTGTACTACTACCTACTGAGACTTGCAAACACAAGTACCCTATGCCAGTAAGTTCTCTTTTAATGTCCAGAAAAAAAGAAAAAAAAAGAAAAATGAGTCTTATATTTTTGCCTGACTTTGAAAAAGGTTTGGGATTGGGCAATGTTTTGATGGTTTTGTGATGCAAGGTCACATGAACAGAAATAAACTGGAGAGAGCAAAATAAACATAGTATGTATGTGCATAATGTGTACCTGAGTTTGCTGATGTCAGGACATTTCTGCCACAGGATAGGAAACTTCAGTAATCTGTGAAGAGGAATCATGACTTTAAGGTTATCCACCAGCAAGTCCTGATGGGAGGCAGGAACGCCTTTCTCCCAGTGGTCGTAAAAGCCACACCTGCAATCTGCACAACATGGGGGGAAATCTTCACATGTCCTGAAACAATCCGCACGCATGTGCAGTCCACTGCTGTATGCCTCAATGTCGACAACACCATCCACAATTCCAATTTCAAATACCCTTTGTGCACATGATCTCTGAAGGCACTGTCCTCTGACATCAAATTGGCAACTCCCTGCAGCATGCATCCCTGGCAAGACGGAGCTTATAGCTTCACAGTCTCTTGTGTTGGCAGCATCATCACAATCAGAGCAAAGATGATGATGGGCAGATGGTCCAACCCTGTCTCTATCACACGAAGGAAGTTCTGTAATTACACTATCTCCACCAAAATCCTCATTTGCAGATCCACAAGCACTTGTTGCCTGTACCCTGGCAGAAGTACCAATTGAGGGTGTAAAATCCCCATCATCTCCTCCACCACTCCCCCCCTTTCCCTTCCCCTCTTCACTGTTGCTTGCTTCTTGTTCTCTGCTGTCTCCATCTGCGACCCTCAATCTCTGCATCTGCTCTTCAACATCTCCACTTTGAGTTGCCTCCCGGTTTCTGGATCCCATTTCCGATCCTCCTACACGGTGTTCATCCCTCTGGCTCTGACATGCTCTATCGTCGACCACCGCATCACCAGCATCCCGTCCCACTTCTGATGATCGGCAGCCAGGTGGTGTGCTCCAGTTCATCTGTCCATTAACATTGGCCTCTCCATCTTGGCTGGCATCGTCGAACATCCCCAACTCATCATCCATCAGCCATCTCGCGTCCTCCAGGAGCTGCCTCACCCGGTACCCCATCTCGCATAGGATGTCCTCAGCCGTAGTCTCTTCAGGCGTCCTATATGGATAAACCTGTCTTGCAACCTGAAATCAGTCAATAATGTTTTTCAGTTAATCTTGCATGAAGGAATAGATTTAATTGGTTGTGTTCTAGAGGCAGGCATATGCCTTCTTCACATCATTACATGCATATTTGCCACAGAGTTGCTGATTTTCTCTCAGTGCATGTACGTACACCCTCGGCAATCAAAATTCAAATGATTTTAAACAGATAGTTTCCAAGTCTTCAAGGGTAATCATGCATGCAAAACACTTTACTTGAAATTGCAGCATTGGTAACTTGTAAAGCAATGTATCAAGATGTTTATAAACATCAGGTGGTGAGTTTGTACTGGTCTGTTACCAGTGTATGTACAAGTCAGCTGGCAGCACCATGTTGAATAGGTCTCTGTATCTGGGTATACTTTGGTGTTTCATTTTCAAAAATTCTGCAAATTGACAGATATCTATGCACTGAAATACCTTTCCTATACCACAAAATGCACTTTGAGCAGCTCCAAGGTGGGAAATCATAATTCTCTTCCTCAAAAGTAGACTGCACTTATTTCTTACAAACTGTAAAATATCACATACAAATGTACATTGCACACTGTAATACATATTTTCATCACAGAACAGATCAAGAACTTTGGATGTGTAGACCTATACCATTAGGGGAAGCCAACATGGATTTGATGTCCAGGGACCCTTAAAGGAGACCTCCGGGTGATTCTCAGATTTTTACATTTCTACAACTATAAATTAGTTATACTGAGGACAGAGTTTCAGAATTTGTGATAATTGGGATGAAGAATAAGAATATTTTCAAAAAATAGAACAAATTGCAATGAACAAGTCCCATGATGATGACATGGCAGAGTCACCATAAGAATGCATGAGTTGAGGCTCAAAGAAGCAGAACAAAAGCAGAAGGCATGCATAGATTATAGACAGGTGAACTTGCAAGCAAGCGGTATTGTTATGAAATTACACTGCTATCATTTCTGAAATATGTAAACCTTCTATGTCATCATCCTTGTTCAGTGTAATTTGTTTAAGTTTTTTCAAAGTATTGTTTCTCTGCTCAAGAACCACAATAAATTCCACAAATCCATACAGGGAGTTGCCGATTTATGTACTACAAGATGTGAAATTAAGAAAATCGTCTGGAATGTCCCTTTAAATTTGAAATGAATATGTTGACAAACCCCTCTACTGCATCCTTAAAAAATACAAGGAAAAGTAGAAATTACGCGGTGTGTAATATATGTCCCCGCCGGAAGTGGCATTTTGTAGCAAAATGTGCAATACAGGTCAACAATCAAGGTCAAAGGTCAAAGAAGTCAAAGGTCAAAATTCTGTGTAGAAGTTTTGAAGCCCTCACCTAGTGCCATCACATGAAGCAAACAGAATCAAAATCGGGTTAGAAATGGCAAAGGAGTAGCATTTTGTAGCCAATGTACAATATAGGTAAAAATCAAGGTCAAAGGTCAAAGAAGTCAAAGGTCAAAATTCTGTGTAGAAGTTTTGAAGCCCTCACCTAGTCCCATCACATAAAGCA
Organism: Diadema antillarum; assembly: GCF_040938485.1. Classification (NCBI taxonomy): domain Eukaryota; kingdom Metazoa; phylum Echinodermata; class Echinoidea; order Diadematoida; family Diadematidae; genus Diadema; species Diadema antillarum. The sequence goes on along the minus strand of NW_027271985.1, from coordinate 692,329 downwards.
AACGGAATCGAAATCGGGTTAGAAATGGCGAAGGAGTAGCATTTTGTAACCAAAGTACAATATAGGTAAAAATCAAGGTCAAAGGTCAAAGAAGTCAAAGGTCAAAATTCTGTGTAGAAGTTTTGAAGCCCTCACCTAGTCCCATCACATAAAGCAAACATAATCGAAATCGGGTGAGAAATGGCGAAGGAGTAGCATTTTGTAGCAAAATGTACGCTACAGGTAAAAAATCAAGGTCAAAGGTCAAAGAAGTCAAAGGTCAAAACTCTGTGTAGAAGTTTTGAGGCCCTCACCTAGTGCCATCACATAAAACAAACAGAATCGAAATTGGGTTAGAAATGGCAAAGGAGTAGCATTTTGTAGCAAAATGTAAAATATAGGTCAAAGGTCAAGGTCAAAGGTCACAACTGAAATTCTGTGTAGAAGTTTCAAAGCTCCCATGTACATTGTAGTGCTATCATATAAAGCAAACAGAATCAAAATTGGCTCATAAATGACAGAGAAGAAGCAAATTGAAGATGTTGATCACACACGGACGCACGGACGGACGGACACACGGACACACACGCGTACGGAGCCCGTTTCATAGTCCCCTGCTCGAACTCGTTCGGCGGGGACAAAAATCTGGCATTCCTAACTGGAGACAATTTTCTACATGAAATCATACACTGTTTTGTTATCAGGATGGCTACATATATGTGAACAAACTGCACGAATATATGTATATTACTACGTATCGAATATCCAACAGCAAGTCCTTCACAGTCACTATTAGATAAGTTTACTGAGAGCAGCTGCTCAGCACATGACCTTATCAATCAAAATCAAAGGCAGGGAATAATATTCCTGATATCACATTGCAATTTGCTATGCATTTTTACGTCACTGCTACACAAACTAACTTTTGTGTACCAGTTTTCCATAGAAGTGCACAGGATTCCATTTGAAATATTGCTCATCAGCCAAAATTGCTGATCAAATCTGAGTTGGAAAAATTATTCCCTGAAGGCAGTGAAACTGACCACTGAGTATGGCTGGAGACTCTCATCCTCTTCTGAAGGCGGCGCAGTCTTCTGGGGACTTTGAAGCCGTCTGCTGAAGAGAGCAATCTGCGTGCAGCTTCCGAGATGTTCACTCCCTTCTGGTCCCATGCCCAGGCCAGAGTATTCCACAGAGTAGCCGTATTCATCACAGACTCCATCACCCCTGGGTCAGAGGTCAACAGCATGCAGGGAGAAGAGAGAGCAAGGGTCGTTGAAGCTGAGGCTGTGTTTGAGTGCTCAAAACTGAACTAATCCAATGCGTACTGTACCGTATCATGCCAGACTGGAGCATTCGAGTGCTCTATGGAGAAAGCATTACTGTACCTTGTGAGTTACTTTTAGAAAGAGTCACACGTTTTGTGGCAACAGGGTTGAACAAGTTGAAGAAAAGTTCCAATCTACATTCACGCTGTATGTGTGTTATTCCTCTATACACGCAAAAGTTGAATATTGCCTATCAAAGTTGATGCCTTTGCCTCAGTCCCATCACAATAGACTTGTGCAGAGTTGACTGTATTATAGCAAGAATGAAAATATTAGACGGGATTATAAAATGGGCTTTAGAATCTCTGCAATCTGATTGGTCAATCATCATGCATAGATTTTTACTGATCCACATTAATTAATGAAATGTATTCAAAACATTTCACCTTTTCAGGTCTGGATATCAATGCAATGATTTGTTATTTGTTATTTGCTTTGATATCAAAGAGTCTCATTAACCTGTTGAGGACGAGTCCCGAGTATACTCGGGCAGGTGTCTATGGGAAATGTGTGTTGTAGAAAAATCAAACCGTCCTCAATGGGTCAAGAGTGGTTTGACTGTCCCTACCAGGCCTGAAATTCCCTCCTTGTCCACTCAAACTTGTGATCGGGGTGTCTGAACTTCTGCAAGCCAGGAAAGAGGACATTGAACTCTGCATTGGGTGTGGTGAAGACTGCCTTTGTGGGCTGCATGAAGCCAAAGATGACCCTGGTAGCTTCTGCAACATCATCTGGATAAAGGTGTTCAATGCTGCATCAACAATAGGAAGGGGACAGAAAAAAAAGGAGAAAAATATTAGAATTTACAGACTCACAGGAAGAGCATGTTACAAGCATGCCCATATTACTTTAAAAATTTGCTGACATTTTATAATCCTCCCACATGTTTAAGGTCATCCGACTGTAGATTGCTTGTTGTTCCAAAAGTGAAGAAATCATGGGGGGATCGATCATTTGCACATGCTGGACCTTACCTGTGGAATCAGTTGCCTCAAGCTATCCATTGTATTTCAAATGTTGACTCCTTTAAAGTTGCCCTCAAGACTCATTTGTTCATAACCATTTTCCAGTAGAATTGTATATTATGATTTTTTTCCATCATCATTATTAGTGTTATTCATTTTCATGTGCATGTTTGTGTAATGATGTTTGTACTTCATAACTCACTTTTTCTACTGCACCCTGAGCACGTTAGTTATGTGGATTTGGCGCATTATAAGAACCCTGTATTATTATTATTATCAAAAAAAACCCCCTTGTAACTCTTTATGTGCCATGTTCGCATGCCCGACTCAGTTGACGGTGTGCTATTGAAGTCCGCATATTTAGCTCAAATGCACAAACAAGCCGAAACCAATCAATAAATCTCCAAATGATAGAGTCAATGAAAGCTTCAGTCATGATTCCATCCCTCACACAGACAGCTTGCGTTATGTGGTGATTAAATAGTGGGGTTCCATCAGGATTTTTCAAGAAAATTCTTGAATGTTCTGTTACAGATGTGCATATGTCTGCAAAAGTCTTGCATCTCACACCTGGGCATACATTATAGCGTATGGCTGCTGACCATTTCCAAGAAAATAGAGTAATAACTAGGCCTTGTCACAACATTTTTTTGTATATCACAGCAAAGCTTAGAATTTTCCCTACAATTTTGCTCATAGCATGTCCAGCATAAACTTTTCTATTATTAACTAGAAATGTCGCTACAGCGACTGGTTATACCCCCGCCAAACAACATTTCATAAGCTTTGGTCAAAACAACATTTCATAAGCTTTGGTCAAAAAACTGAGGAAGTAGTTAAATCCGCAAGATCTTCCCTTGATCTTCTGCCATTAATATGCCGTTACCATGGCAACGTACTTTCGGGTACTGTCGGAAAATGCGTCTTGCACATCTACAACCAAAGGCACACATCTGTACCAAGTTTCACGGAAATTGGGCAAAAACTGAGGAAGTAGTTTGCAACCCAAAATTTTCCATCATTTTGGCTCATAATATGTGAGCTGTTACCATGGCAACATACTTTTTGTCACTGTCAAGAAATGTGTCATGCTGACCTATATCCTAAGACAAACATTCAATATGAATTCCATGAGAATTGGAAGAACACTGATGAAGCAGTTTTGCCATGAAGCATTTTGCCCTATATTTTACCAATAACATGCCGTTACCATGGCAACGTACTTTTTGCCACTGCGGAAATATGTGTCTTGCACATTAACATATTCAGATGAACATCTGTACCTACTTTCATAAAAATTGATCAAAAACTGTGGGAGGAGTTCGCAACGCAAGATTTGTACCCATTTTTGCCCATAATATGCCGTTACCATGGCAACGTACTTTTGGGTACTGTCAAAAAATACGTCTTGCACATCTACAACCCAAGGCACACATCTGTGCCAAGTTTTATGGGAATCGGTTGAAAACTGAGGAAGTGGTTCACAACGCAAAATTTGCAACGGACCGACCGCCCGACCGCCCGACCGCCCGACCGCCCGACCGTCCGCTGATTCCTATATACCCCTTCAAACTTCGTTTGGCGGGGGTATAAAAAAAACCACAACAACATAGATTTGAAAAAACAAAACAAAACAAATTGTTTTCAAAAAGTGTCCATGCACTGCCGTCTCAGGATAATAATGAGACCCACAGGGGTTTACACTGTGTACCATAAAGGGTATAACAATATGTAGCAGAAATAAAGTGCCTACCATACATTGTACAAGTGTATATCACTGGGCCCTTGAAATTGTAAGCACCATCAATTGTAGGCTAAAAAAAAAAAAAAAAAAGGTGTTAACAGCAGGAGGTGAATATGTTTGTTTGTTTGTTTTTTAGCTGATACGTATGTGCCTTAAAGACATCCAGATTATAACACAGAAAAGAAGGAAATAATATTTCAACTGAAGATGAAACAGAGCTGAAATATTGAATACATTTTGAAAGTAGCTCCTACACACAGTTTTGCAAGAAAAAAACAGATAACAAAACTTGACAAATTGTGTTTCTCCTTTTCTTGTGAGCTCATAGGAGATATTAGATGTCACACCACTATTATGAAGTATGATGTTGTTTCAACAAAGGCTTGTAAGGAATGGAAGTTGATGTCGAAGCATTTATTTACTTGTTTCCACTACTACAAGAAAAGCTCAATGCACAATATGCTGTCCCACAAATACTTTAATACCCATGTACAGGATAAAGCAGCTGTTAAAGATTTTTTTTTCTGAGTCCTTACTTGGGATTTGCTTTTTTTTTTTCACTTGGCTGACTCATCAAAATCTTTTAGTCTATTGTGCATTTCACAACGAATTGTGTGAAACCTAGCATCATCATACGGATCTAAAACTAATATTTAATGTCAATGACATAGGCAACACTGCACACTGGCACTGGTCCGACAGTTGGTCCCTGACCAGTCAAAAAAAAAGAATGGAAAAACTGGGTACCTATTTGTTTGACACACAGGTCGGACCAGTAGAAGAAATGGGTTATTGTGCAGCACTGACATAGGGGAGAAGAGGAGACCTAGCACAGACTAAATTCGATTGGAGACAATGAGATACACTGTACATTGTTCACTTCCTCATTTGAGAGCTGAAAGGTACCATGTTCATGCTCAGTCATCTATGACTGAGTGCAATAATAATATCCTCTTATAGCCACATGGAGGCACATGGTGTTTTTGTCCCCAAATCCCCCCCCCCCCCCCCATTGGTAAATGCTCTTTGTCTGCACCTGTTGATTTTGGCAGATTTCTGTGTACACATGACTGATTCTACCTCTGCTAGTATCCCAGGTGCCTTGTTTGCATTAAACGGGAAACTCAAAATAGATGACATCACAAAACCGCAGTACTTACATGTAATCTTCTCATCCAGAGATGGTTGCAACTGCCACCAAAAGTTTTAAAATGTATAACTTTTGAACAGATTGTCTGTTTTCCTACATATTTACTCCAATTCAACAAGTATTGCTGAATTCACTCAATCCATATGTTTATTTTGGCTTCATTATCCTCTCTAAGGGAATAATTGAGAGCCTAAAAAATGTAAAAATACGTAAATAACCACATTCCTCATACTCGGATATGGTTGTGTAAAGAATAAACCAATGTGGCATAACTTTACCACAAAAATCTTGTAAACTCCTGTAGGCATTAAAAATAAAGTGTGTAATCATCCACTGGGACATCTTAATACAGCTATGTCAGTTAAGGCTCAAACAAGTTTGCAAATGACATAATAAACCTAACTGCTGTTTTTTTTTTTTTCCAATTTTTTTAAAACTTTTTTTTACAGAGGCCATACACAAGGGACGGGGGGGGGGGGGGGGGGGGGGGGGGGTGTAATCGCCCAGATACGCTACATAAATATAAGATTACAAGATACAATTAATACAATTATAATGATAATCTTACAATATGATCACATATCATGGGGTCATGTTGGCTTTTTCAAACAATCCAATAAGTCCAATGTGTAAATAGATCATAAACATCAACTTTGTGAAAGAAGAACCCTTAGGAAAGGATTACATCTAGATATACAATACATGTACTTGGGAAACAATCGGACTCACACTTCAACACACACTGCCAGGTCACAGTTTAGGAGCCTGCTGTCCGGTTTGGTGATGGGGGCCATGTAAGAGAGAGATAACCAGGGGATGGGGTAGAGGTTTGAGGTAATGAGCTGGGAGGGGTTCGATCAGGTATCGGTGCCCCCTCAGGACTTCTTTGTCGATGTCCATGCCGACGAGCTCATGGATGTATGCGTGAAATTTGAGGAGCCGAATCACCTTCAACTCCCCGCATCCAATGTCCACAACCTGCCACAAAAAGATAAAACCTTACGATGGGTAAAAATGAATGACTAGTTTTGGTTTTCTTAAATCCTCAACTTACTGTACATGTACAATGTACTTACATACGGTCCATTATGCCATACGCATGTAAAATTGTAGAGCAGCAACAAAAGTCCTCCATTCGCTTCTGTCCATGGCCAGACGTTGTCTTGTCCCCCACATGTGGTTTACACGTAGGTCTCTTATCTCTCTCTCCATGGTCCTTCTCCATTTGTTCTTGGGACTCCCCCTCTTCCTCCTCCCTTCTGGAGTCCAGTAGAGTGCTGTCTTAGTCTACATTTGGCGATCACAACCTCCACATTCCTGTCGGTTGCCTTTTTTTCGCATTGACCAATTGTCAATCATCCTGGTAGCATTCAGTACACTGGAGGAAAGAACACTGGTTTTTTGTTGTGACTTTTGTTGCTATTTCCGTAACAGATTACTTTTTACAGGACAGGGTTGTTTTAACCCTGTGCCCAACCCCCAACCTGGAGGGCCAGGGATCACTATTCGTCTGGTCTCTACCCTTTGACCTGTCCGGCTTGGGTGGCCCTGCCAGGAGAATAGACTCCTGCCGGCATAGCTCTAGGGGTCACTGAGACACGCAAGCCCACCCGACCACGACAAGGTTGTGATCCTTCGGGAGGTCAAGTCCTAAACAGCAATCTCAATTAGGTTACCTGAACATAGCATTAAGCAATTGACATCAGGAGAATGTTGATAACACAACTGACAGTGACATCCCACTTGAAAATTCATAGCAGTCAGTCACATCTGATTAATCTGCCCCCCCCCCCTTCCTCCTCCTCCCCCAAATTAAATTCTCTGCCTCTTCCATCTCATCAAAAACTGACAAAATACAATTTTTGTCCCTTTTATCATGTTGACTTCTGTGCAAAGCATAACAGTCTTAATTTTGTTCTTCTACAGAAAAGACAAATGTGACCCTGCATCACAAAACAAACACAGAGTCGCCAGACATGGCATTTTAATTCAGAGCATATTCTGAAAGAGCAGACTTTAAGCTTTAAAATGATGTTTAACTCAAATCAAATGAACTCTCTTAACCTACCTACAATGTAAATATAGGAAAGAAAGCACACAGTCATGACAGTCTGGAAAAAGGGCGAACTGAGGAAAGAGGCTCTGAAGTATAGTGTCTATTCCAGCACTTAATCTTTACCAAGCCGTGCTGGCTGTGCAGGATGTAAACCACTAGAGTATAACAACAATGAAGGGATTATCAGATTAAACCGAAATTGAGCATGCCTTCTTAACACATTCTGTCCATAATTAATGCCAACTTTCAAAGCAGTAGCATTACCCTTTCAAAAGTAATTAGAGTTGAAAGTGAAGAGTGTGTACAAGATCTTTCATAAATTAAAAAGGAACTGTAAAGACAAACCTAATCACACTATTCTACCAAAAAACTGCTCGAGATAAACTGCTAAAAAAAAATGTTCCTGCCAGTTTTATGATCCTTAATTTCAGCATGATGTAGAAGAAGTCTTGCTCTTTCAGAAAATATGACAAAGTCAAGACCGGCTAGGTTGACCTATTTCACCTATTTTCAGTCCTCACACAAAATCAGTGTCTGCGACTTTTTGTTCGTTTTGTGATGCACGGTCACAAATTACAAGAGACAGATTTAAACAATAAGAGGAGATTGCAATGCTCCTAGATGAAGACTCTCCTAATCATAATTGGGCCCGGTTTATTTTCATTCACCATTGTTTATGCACATGGTTGATTTTTTTAGTCACATGCATTTATATCTTTCCAATCCTGTGCAATTTTAACAGCCTCAAACTAGTATTGTACAGTGTATGTGAAGATTTCAGACCAATATACCTTCTTGGGCTGACACTCTTTGGCAATCTTTGTTATCTCTTGGTAGCGTTGCACATACAGAGGTGGGGAGAATGTTACATCAGTCAAATCCTCTAGCAGGGCATCCTCTTCTTCCTGAGAGGGGAGTGTTGCCATGGTGGTATCTATACACTGTGCCAGAGCCTTAGGGTCATGTATGTAGGAAAGCCTTCATAACCTGCTCCTGGAACTTGAACGTCTACTGGTAGTACATCCCTGCAGTAGGCCCTACTGGCAGTCAACTGAGCATGAATAAAAAAAATACAGTACGAAAAAAAAAAGACAACATATTAAAGACCACTCATTTAAAAGTTACATTAATCAAGCTATAGTTTAGATCCTCTATGCAAAATACCAAATATATCATCGCACTAGATAATTCATGGTAGTGATACAAAAACTGTATGTCTATGTGTTTTGGTTTGTTGTCGTGACACATGGTGTACAGCGATAGGGCTGTATAGTAGTCGGGCTACTACTGCTGATCACAAAAAGGTTCATACACTATTACAGCAATTGTGCACATGGTGATGTAACGTTAGACAGAAAGATCTGTCTGTCCGCAGGAGTCTTAGTTTATTTTTTTTATGTTATCGCCCTCCTCTATTGCTATTTTAGCCAGGAAGCCTATCAAAGAACAATATCCTATTACCCAGGGCTCCACACTAACTTTTTTTTTCGGTGGCCCAATAGGGCCACCAAAATCATCAATTTCAAATCTTTGGTGGTCCGAGAGAAAAATTTGGTGGTCCGAAAAAAACAATAAAAAACATTAAAAGTCCTGTTTCTTTTTTTTAATGAGTCACACAGTACTGACACTCACTGCATGCATTTATGCATTTATCGGCGCAAAAAGTTATGAATTTATTGACATGTACTTTTCAAAAAATTTTGGTGGCCCGAGGCGGGCCACCAAATTTGCCCTTTTTGGAAATTTGGCGGCCCGACTTTCACTTTTGGTGGCCCTGGGCCACCGGGCCACCGTTAGTGTCGAGCCCTGTATTTACTAATACCGAACACGTATGGAAGCGAAAGCCTGTAAAGCGACACGTACAGCTGGATGTACGCATTCATTGCACTACACGCTGTTTAGTGATATCTCACATGGAAAGCCAGTGCAGAAAATTACTAAACTGCAGCAAAAAAAAAAAAAAAAAGTGGTATAGTTGGACCTACTACTCATTTTGCTTTTGTGGAAGGGTTCTTTGAAATACGGATTTTGTTTAGTGTGTGGCTTAGTTTTCAAGAAACGAAGTAGATTTTAATACTGTTACAGCTAAACTCATCAACATTGCAATTATCTTCATTATTTCTAGAACCCTAGGAGATCTTTATTTAGCTGAATTAATGGCATTATCGTAAAACAGGTCCCTACTCTATTCACCGCCATTCATTTGTCATAACCGGGGACTTCTTTCAACTTCCTCAAGACTTTGCACATCAGACATAGTGGAGACGCACACGCAGAACGAGAGAGGACCGATATCACGATTTGGCCGTATTACTGTAAATGCATACTGTTGCCAGTTTGGAGAAATTAAATAAGAATCGTTTGGTAATAAGATACACCTCCATACAGGAGGGGATCTGCGAAGCCAGATGTAGTCTCTCCGCGGAACATATATCCCTGAACAGGCGCGCCGGAAGCAGTTTTGGATTGGGGGGGGGGGGGGCAAACATTGGAGGGGGCTCAAGATTAGACCATGCATATGTTACACAATATACACATACACACACACACACACACACACACACACATCTATTATATATATATATATATATATATATATATATATATATATATATATATATATATTATTATATGTAAAGTGGCGTACGGTGGGTCGAAACATGGGGGGAACCATAAAGTAATTTTGACGGTCTGTATGCTTGTGCGTGTGTGCGTGAGCATGATGGGACTACAATACATTACGGAATGTGATACATTCAACAACGCAGTCATTGAGGAACATTGTAAGTTTTCCTTACATGGATTATGGAATGATGGTGTGAAACGATCGACAAATTAGATACTGTCAGCAACATAAGGTGAATGGCATAACAATAAAATGCGAGCGAGCGAAGCGAGCGAGCTTGAAAATTTTGATATTCTACAGTTCCAAAACTGGAGTTTTAATTGTAGCTATATACATATTTCGCTTTGAAATAAATGGGGGCGCATCGGGCGCAACTGCTGGCAATTATTGGCAGCAACACTAGGAGAATGGCATAACGATTCAATGCGAGCGAGCGAAGCGAGCAAGCTTGAAAATTTTGACATTCTACAGTCCCAAAACTGGGGTTTGTAGCTTTATCTTTCACTTTGGAAATAAATGGGGCGGCGCATCGGGCGCAACTGCTGGCAATACTGGCAGCAACATTAGGAGAATGGCATAACGATTCAATGCAAGCGAGCAAAGCGAGCGAGCTTGAGAATTTTGACATTTTACAGTCCCAAAACTCCCGTTTGTAGCTATATCTTTCGCTTTGGAAATTAAGGGGGGGGGGGGCATCGGACGCAACTGCTGGCAATTACTGGCAGCAACATTAGGAGAGTGGCATAACGATTCAATGCGAGCGAGCGAAGCAAGCGAGCTTGAAAATTTTGACATTTTACAGTCCCCAAACTCCCGTTTGTAGCTATATTTATCTTTCGCTTTGGAAATTAAGGGGTGGGGGCATCGGGCGCAACTACTGGCAATTACTGTCAGCAACATTAGGAGAATGGCATAACGATTCAATGTGAGCGAGCGAAGCGAGTGAGCTTGAAAATTTTGACATTCTAGAGTCCAACAACTGCCGTCGTAGCTATGTTTTTCGCTTTAGAAATTAAGGGGGAGGCGCACCGGGCTCAACTGCTGGATGCGAGCGAGCGAAGCGAGCGAGCTTGAAAATTTTGACATTTTACAGTCCAAAAGCTGCCGTTTGTAGCTTTATTTTTTCCCTTTTATTCATATAGATCTACATATTTATTTTATTTTCTTTGTTTATTCATTTATTTTTATTATCATTATTTCTATTTGTTTATATATTTTTTTTTTTGGGGGGGGGGCTTTTTGGGGGGGGGCTTTTTGGGGGGGCAAAAATGCGTTTTGCCCCCCCACTTTTTGGATTGGGGGGGGGCGGCCGCCCCCCCTGCCCCCCCCCCCACTTCCGGCGCCTATGTCCCCGAAGACCAGATAGTCTAACGTTACGGACCGAAATTACAGTAGGCCTATTGGAAATTGGTGGAGATGGGAACTGGGGCGTGGGCTTTTAACTTTTTGCAAGATAAACCACTTGTGAAATAGTAGGCCCTAGGCCGATAGAGCATAGGGCCTACCACTTTAACCCTAAAAAGGCTGGGGGGGGGGGGTTGAATCAACCCCCCCCCCTCGACATTTTTCGCGACTATTCCGCCGCACGAAATTTTTTGACCACACCATTCGCTGACTTTTTACTTTCAAGTCTCACGCATCTTTTGATCCAGCATTTTCGCGAAAATCGTGCATACCTTTACAACGCTGCACGACCTTTTATACATGCCTGTCAGACCGAAAATGGCTAAAAAACGTGATTTTGTGTGTAGTAAAGTCTAGATGCAAATGGAATTTTCTCACCTTATATTCATAAAGATACAGTGTGTATGATTATTTTCACTTTCATAGGCTGAAATCAATTAATTCTAGCATAATTATGCTTGTAAAAGGTTCTGTCATAAATTCTGCGGCAAAAAAATGATAAAACAAAAGGTTGAAAACAAAGAAATACATAAGAAATTCATAAAACACTAAAATACATAGTTAATTAAGTTGATACCAGATTTTTTTTTTCAAGTACAAGTTGTACATTGTTAGGAATGCTACAACTTGTGTACAAAGAATGTTATCACCAAAAAGTAGGATTCTAGGAGCTTTACTTTCTGATTTAGAGCAAAATGTATGATTTTATGTATATATTAGCATAATCAATTAGTCTAATCAAAAAATGTCCATTTCTTTTTGTGTAATGTGGTACAATGTAGATTATGCTACAGGTAATGCATGTGCCAATTTTCATGGCGCGATCGACAGCCGAGATCTTGGGGGGGTTGAATCAGCCCCGCTTTGGCCACAGAACACCCCAAAAAGCCCGGCCTGGTTACGGTTAAGAGGAATTCAAAGTTTATTTGATGAAAATCAGGTTTGGAATGACTGAAACATCCAAAAACAAAGTAACGTTAGCAATCGTAATAAAATACAAAGATTAAAGTGTGGGTCCCACACGTGCACACTTTATCGGTATCGCTCTTGTTTTGGATATCTTGGTTTCTCATTATCTTTATAAATACCAAAAATGAACATAGAAAGCTGAAATTAGGTCTCAACCAAAATTGTACGATCCCAAGACGCTATCTCATGAACTATTAAAGTCAATCTAACCTAAGACTTAAACGTTAAATAGTTAGAACTCTAACTAACACGTTACTAGTAACGAAGTAACGTTAGAGATACATGTAGTTGTAGTTCTAACCTTGACTAGTATTAGTGTATTACAAAAAGTAAGATTAAGAGTAAGACCGGACGCGGACTCCCCTCTAAGTTAGCTTTTTGTGGTTGACGTTTCTAATGTTACGCGTACTATAATTTCTTCTTCTTCTTCTTAATCTTCAAAGGGCTATAAAATGCAGCCTATCACGAAGATGAATACAACTTGCGTGCACGATGAGAGGAGGGCGCGGGGCAGTCCTCGTACGCGGGAGCGGTCCTAATGAGCGGGTTTCCCGGACTGACAAGGAAGGGACTTATAAGCTGCCTCCCTGAATGACTGAGGGAAGAACCTTGTGTTGCGCCGGATGAAACCAAGCTGTTGATTAGCTTTCATGGAGATTGCTGAGATACCTTGTAATTTAATGTACATGTGAATTATTGTGATGACCACTTGAAACTGAGTGAAGTCAATTGGACGTTTGCCGTTAGATAACGTGACACCAAGATATTTAAGAGACTCACACTTTTGAAGAGCAGTGTTATGGATGTGTTGTCATGGATCTTGGATCTTGGATTGGTAGCCTCCGGAACATTCCACTAGGGAATTTTAACTGGAGGTGTGGCTTTGAGTGGTCATTACTTTCGGTTAACTGGGTTTGTGGTTAGTTGGTTGAATAGTTTGCGCTTAAAAGCATCAATTGTGTTTGCAGAGACTACAGTAGAAGGGAGATCGTTCCATTCTTTTACAGTAGCTGCAATTCATTGTGGATCGAGAGGGACAAAACCTCACTACGAAACACTTGCTGGGGTTGAATGACATCAGCCAGGTGTTTTCCCACTGCTGTAGTGTTAGTGGATCAAGATCTTTCTGTAGCATCCGGGAGTCTGTGCTACTGCTGACTTCCCGGTATATAAATTAACATGCAGTCATAATATAGTACACACGGCACTGTTAACAACAGTTCAGTGAGTTTGAAAAACTTACATTTGAAACCTTAATAATCTAAATCGTCGTGAAAAAGAAAATAATCTTTCTTAAAAAGAAAAGTAATGCCCCTGCATACTTACTCCTATCCGATCGGTGGTCGGTTCGAAGGGAATTACACAGTTGAATTCGACCGCCACTACGTCACATGACTGCACTTGCGACGACAAGGATAATCACGATGGCCTGAACTTTGGCCTAGCCTGTGTGTAACGTTTAGGCAAAGCTATAAAGACCTCCTACCTACCTAGATTCTGCACGTGTGTGGTGGACGTGTAGGGCGCACGCTGCCATATTTGCGAAAACTGCCCACACGAGAGGGCGTCCTTCCGGCAAGTTACTGCAGTTGGCTTTTAAAGTTTTATACAAAGATTTTTCTCCTCCCATAGAGCTGTAAGATGCAGCTCTATGTCTCCTCCTCACTAAGATCATCGTCCACCGTCCACACGGTCTTTGCTTTAATATCCAAATAATTTACAAAAATTATGTATAAACTCCCACGGGTGTACACTACAGTGATGCGGGTTTTCGACCAGAGTTGTGTGTGTGTGTGTGTGTGTGTGTGTGTGTGAGTTGTTAGTTTGTTTGTTTGGGTTTTTTTTGGGGGGGGGCGGGGGGGGGGGAGGGGGAGGCCTTTTACTTTATTTTTCCCCAAAAAATTATATAGGGTTCTATAAGGCCCTGTATGTTATGCATATTTTTGTATGATCGAAAAAAAAAATGCAGAGAAATTTAAGAAAGAGGGAAGGAAGAGGAACGGGTGGAAGTGGGGGAGAGTGTTTGTCCAGTCCACGAACTGCGAAAGGGTAACATTTTCGCCCTTACTGTCAGAGTGGACTTCAGAGCCTTTAGAATCCTGTGATTTGGATGATCGTAAACACTTATCCAGGACGTATTCCAGCACCACAAGAAGCACCCTCGGGGAAAATGACGCCTTCAATTGGGACTGAGCTGAGTTCTCTCGCACAGTCATGACAGTGAGTAGGCCCTGTTCTCCTTTCCTGCCCCCCCCCCCCCTCCCGAAGAGCCCATTGACACCCCCCTTTTTTTGCTTTCAATTTGGATATAAGATTTGCTATGATTATGAGTTATTGAAAAAAATCATACAAACAAAGTGTTTTTGGCCTTTTTTATTTCTTTATTGTGTCTGTCCATTACATTTCTCGCAACGTGTAGTATCCTGGGCCCTGTTTCATAAAGCTGTTCGTAAAGTTACGATCAACTTACGAGCGACTGGTGATCAGTTCTTGTGCTGAATTATTGAAATTCTGATAAGTATAGCACATCAGAGCTGATCGCCAGTCGCTCGTAAGTTGTTCGTAACTTTACGAACAGCTTTATGAAACAGGGCCCTGGTTTGACAAATGGCCTATACCGTTAACTGCCATTTATTTCATCATAAAAAAAAAATGAAGCAAAAACCCAGCTTCAGTGCTTCAAAGTAATTCTAAAATGTGAGTAAGGGATAGTAAAAACCAATCTGTATAATTGATGTTAAGCATTGTTAAAATGTAATACATAAAATGTGAACCAATACTGTAGGTTATGATAAAAATGTTTCTAGACTAAACCGTCTACAGTAATGGTTTATTGAGACAAATAGTGACATCTCCTTATATTTCAGGCTTTATTGCGAAATTTTTACATGATATGATGTTTTGTGATACAACTGACCTTATTATTGCATCAAATGTTATATCTCGAACATCAACATCCCTGCCCCCAATGGTAAACAGTACCTCTAAGTATAGTCTAGCAGCCAGAAAGGGTCCCCGTGCACACCCCCCCCCCCAAAAAAAAAAAAAAAAAATCTGCAATATGTTCGAAGATCGTCAGAACCTGTATTTTCCGAATGCGGTTGTCGCCAGCGGGTTAAAAAGAAAAGGTTGCGCGCACGTCTTATTTGCGTATTTCAAAGATTGCCGCCGCCCGTTGCTAGGAGATGGATTATTTTTGAATAACTTTAGTTAGAAATTACAAATTACCATTAAAATAGTATCATTTTGAAGAAAATTACATTTCCTACAAGTTGATACCCCATTTAATGGGATAAATAGTTGTAGTCATGAAATATTAAGGAAGGAATTATGTTTTTTTTAATTTTTCAAAAAAAATACGGAATTTGGGTATAATGTTCTTTTCCATACATTTGATATGCATTTACAAAAACATTTGAATTTTCCTAAAATCCCCCAAACATAGCTATTATCATGTGAAAACGGCTTTCCAATACACCAATTCCTTTAAAAGTTACACGACATTAAAGGGGATATGGTTCAATAGGTTTTACAGCAATTAATGTCTCAGCGCGCAATTGCGTAGGTTCTGTATGTGGGGTTTGTTGTAGATCACTGCTATCTATTGATCAAATCTCATCGAAATCGGCGAGGAAAGAAAGAAAAATTACACTTTCTATTCCTTATATGAAATAAAAATATTTTTTTTTTCTATTCTGTGTTACCAAACTCAATCCATTCAGCTTCCCATGTCAACAGTTTCTTGTCTTTTTGAATTCCCTCCAAGAACGTGGAATTAATCACAACTTATCTCATATTAAAAAGTTGAATGAAAAAATTAGACATGTCAGTTTCCTCTTATTGGAAGATTAAAGTTAAAAAAAAAGAAAATTCTTATGCTAAAAGCGCTAAGAAATAAAGAACTTGTTAAATGGCCTTTCAGAGTTTAAAATGAAACATGGCTATCTTATTTTTTCATAACAAAATGAAAGAAAGTATCTGTGTAGTTCATGTCGGCTCATACTGGGTTACATCATAATTATTCTTCAGAATGGTCCCCGTGCTCCCCCCCCCCCCGCCCGCAGAAAAAAAAACAAATATATATATATATATATATATATATACATATATATATATATACGATATGTGCGAAGATCGTCAATACCTGTTTGTTGCAATCTCGTTGTTGCCAGCGGAAAAGGGGTTGCGCGTGCGTCTAATTTGCATACTTCTAAGATGGCCGCCGCCCGTTGCTATAGGAGAGGGTTTATTTTGGAATAACTTTAGTTAAGAGTATCAAATTACCATAAAAATGGTATCATATCAAAGACAATTAAATTTCCTACAAGTTAATACCCCGCATTATGTAATAATAGTTGTTGTCATGAAATACTAATGAAGGTTTTTTTTTTTACATTTTTCCCAAGAAATACAGATTTCAGTAATGTTTTTTCCAAACATTTAATTTCTGTTTACAAATAGCATTGGAATTTTCCTTAAGTTAAACCCCATTAATAAATATTATTATGTGAAAGCGGCTATTCAATACACGAATTCCTTTAAAAGTTACACGACAATTAAGGGAAAAGGTTTAATACGGTTATACAGAAATTTAAGGGTAATGTCGACGGCCGCACTTGCGTAACGCGTGTAATACTATAATGATTATTGCAAGTATGAAATCAATTTATTTTTATATGATAAGATCGCACATACGTGTTCTCATTCTTTGGTGGTTCGCCTGGTGGTTTCTAAAAATATTGCTCATTTATTATTGCCAAGAAACTAATAGATAGATTGCAAATACCAAGGAATATCATTGATAAAAACGAATGGTTGCAAGTCAAATCCAGTCGCTTTCAAATTCTTTTTTTTTTAAATAAAAATGATTTCATGCACTTGACTTTATTACATGGGTTGATTTAAATGAAATATAATGTAAACTTGGTTGTTAAATCCGTTAGGAGTGACTAATGATCAATATTATACAAAAATGAGAGAGAGAGAGAGAGAGAGAGAGAATGTTCTGGTTAAGTAGACCTTAATGCATAGATCTATGAAACATGAGGGAATGTCAAAGGGAACATTAACCATGCATGCGTGTATGTATGTGTGCATGTATATGGTATCACGTTTATATTTATGCAGGTTTGTATACGTTTGTGTTGTGTATAATATATATAAGAGTGGTGTAATTTCATGACGGCCGAAACGGGCTTTCCTAGACAGGAGTTTCCAACATATTGATATCAATCAAACTTCTCTTCATCAAATCTTATTCTTCTGATCATCTTCACACACATACTCACACTTCCAGTGCCAAGGGCAACACTTCAAAATCTTACTATTTCCCTCATATTTATGAAAAGCCAGCAGGACTTTTTTTTTACTTAGTGTATGCATGTATAACCCAAAATAGAGATAATCTGGCAATTTGTTTTTGCCAAAAGGTCAAAGGTCAGAGATCAAGTGAAAGTGCTGAACTTTACTTCTTCCTCCATGTCTCGGAAGTGGCTCATGGTATCTTGAAATTTAGTACATATTTATGCATATTCTGCCTGACAGAGATTCTCTTATGAATTTTAGGGTCAAAGGCCAGATGAAAATGGTAACAATCTTCTACTCAATAAAGAAATTGCACTTTTTCTCCATACCTTGAAAATTACTCAGTGCATAAACTTATGAAAGGGTCAAAGTCAAGTTAAAGTCCTAAAATCCCCAAATACATGCTCTCCTATTCATCCAATTAAACCTAGGTCAAGGAAAGTAAAGATTCAACACATTTGTGACAAGCATGCCATTATAATATTTTGCCAAATTTGTGAAAATGTAATCACACATTGTCCACATGTACTATAGACCTATTAGGAAAATCATGCATTATGTCGGAGGCATGCCATTCGTCATAGCGACATTTCTAGTTTAATATTACCATGAAGATTAAGACTATTATTAGCAATTGGTAATTAAGTGGTGTACGAAGACAGTGCGTATAAAAAAAAATGTAATCAAACTTTGGCGGGCTACTACTTTACAATTGTCAGCTATGGAGAGCTCAATGTTTTAATTTTAATGATATCACAAAGCCATCGAAAGCTATGCTGCCGGCTGAAAGCAATAACAAAATTACTTCTTGTATACTATAGAAAGAAAGGCCACGCGAAAGTAACAAGATTAAATGCCCTGTTACTGGGAATCTGCAAACGATAATGACATTGTTTCCATTCCTGTTGTGTCGGTGGTTAGGCCCGTTTTTCTATAATGACGAGCCTCCGGAATAACGAACCTTTGGAAAAAAGAAATGAACCTCCGGAATAAAATGTACTGTGACCAATACTGCTATATTGTGCAAGCTTTAACGCCGACATCTATTAACTTACTAATCACACTCTTTGAAGGGAAACACGCCGACAACCAACGACACAACACGAATTACAAGCGATAAGTGATAAGCCATGATAAGATCATCACGATCACTCGTAGACTAGGAATCGATTTGTGGTAGATAGTATACATACATGTATTGGCATATCGAGACGCGCTAGAATGGGAACCTAGTGAAAGTGTTTAATGTGCAATGTCAATAATCTTTTGGGTATCGATCATGCACATTTATATTTACTCTATCTAAAAAGGATCGGCGGACGAGTAGGGCATTGATATCTGAAAACTTTGAATGGTGCTTTTAATTCATGCATGAGTTGCTATTCCAGCGGAACTTACATGCGCTCTATAAAGTGGATTGCACGTCAGATGCGCTTAAAAGAGATATACTTTGAATAATTTTAGCAAATTTATCTAAATTATAAAAGATGTCTAATTTTTGTGGAAAACATGTAAATATTGTATTCGTTGTGGTTAAAGATTTGCACTCTGAATATAATGTTTAAAGGGATCGTATAGTTTTGGTTGAGACCTAATTTCAGGTTTCTAACATTTTTTGGTGAGATATTGAGAAACCTCTTATGAAATAATATGAAAGAGCATGTAATTCTATAAGGAATTCAACGTTATTTTATGAAAATTGGCTTTGAAATGGCTGAGATATCCAAAAAAGAGCGATTCTAATAAGGTGTGGGGCCCACACTTTACTACGATCGCTTTGTTTTACTTTGCTTTTGGATGTTTCAGTCATTCCAAGCCCGATTTTCATCAAATAAACTTTGAATTCCTCTTATTTAAAATGGTATGCTCTGTACTATATCATAAGTGATTTCTTGGTATCTCGCAACAAGTTAAAAGCCCAATTCTCATCTCCACCAATACTGTACTATCCCTTTAACACATTAGTCATATACATACATCCTTGGACACAAAGACGCACAACACAAACGTAGATATACAAACCTGCTTAAATATAAACGTGATATATGTATATGTATACATATATATATATATATATATATATATATATATATATCATATACACAACATTATAGTATAGGTTTTCCCGGCCAATTTCGCACTTTTTATAGTCCAATTCCTAATTGCAATTTAACACAATTTAGCCTAGACGCCATGTTCGGTATTTCAATTTAATAATCTATTCATTCAAATCAATTTTGGAGCATTCGAATTACCTTTTACATCATTCTAATCAGCACTTTGTCAGATCATATTCGTAAGACAAGCACCATTTCGCAAAGCGTTCATTAAATTTAGCGCGATATAGTCACGTGATCACGTTAGATACGCTGCGCTCATTCATTCGAATTCATTCTTGGGCATCCAATTTCGCATTTACTGCAGTCAAATTAGCAGACACGTGTATGCTTTTATTCTGATATCACCTTTGCAACAGTACTTTCAAAATAAATATGTGTACGTGTTTGTAATGTTCGATAGCATTATTTCATTCACAGATACATTGATCTTAAGTTTGTTTTGACATTAATTGGGAGGAGTTTTCAATGTACATCGTGATTATTTCTTTCATCTGCATGTTTCATTATTTTCATTTGATGGGTGCTAGATTGCGTTAGTTATCATTAGGAATAAATAAAAGTTCCTGGATCAGCTCTAGCCATCAATTTGTTAAGGCTATTACCCTCAAATGCTTCTATGATTCTTTCCCTGTCTTCTTGAGAGATACGTCTGTATCTAACTCGTGCCGCCATGACTAGACATAAGAAAGTGAAGTGAATCTATGGTTTACTGGTGCAAGCATGGCATGTATAGTTCTGATAACATGCATGAAAAAAGAGAGGCGTTACAGAACAACAAACTTGAATTATTTAGGATCAAAGATACCTTTACTATATACTTAACATAACTTAGATACGTATAAATCATAGTTCTCACTTTTTCAAAATAGAAATAACACTTCGCCAATTTGAATGAACATGTTTGGAATTTGACTGCCCATACTCGAAATTGAATGACTGAAATACCATTTTCAGCCAGTTGGCGAATTTGAATGACTGAAGAGCAAGTGCCAATTTGAATGCCCGTTTTACGAATTCGAAAGGCACATGTGCGAATTTCACTGACCGAAGTGATAAATTGAACGAACAGGTCGCAATTTTGAATAACAGAATGTGTAGTGACGAGGATTTTCCCTAAATTGAATGAACCTTTTATCAAATGGACTGACAAAAGTGCGAAATTTGCCGGGAAAACCTATATATCACATTCACACATACATACACGCATGCATGGTTAATGTGGGTGCTGTTCGTTATTCCGAAGGTTCGCTATTCCGAAGGGTCGTTATTCCGAAGGGTCGTTAATCCGAAACACGCAATTCCCTATACCTGGAGGTTCGTTAATCCGAAAATGAAAAAGGGTTCGTTGATCCGAAAATTTGTTTCGTTATTCCGAAGATTGGTTAATCCGAAAATGAAATTCGGAACAACGGACCTTCGGAATAACGAATCTTAGGAATAAAGAGCCTTCGGAATAACGAACCTTCAGAATAACGAGCTGTAACCGGTTAATGTTCCCTCTGACATTTCCCTCATGTTTTATAGATCCATGCATTAAGGTCTACTTAACCAGAACATTTTGGTTTTCTCTCTCTCTCTCTCTCTCATTTTTGTATAATATTGATTATTAGTCACTTCTAACGGATTTAACAACCAAGTTTACTTTGTATTGCATTTAAATCAACCCATGTAATAAAGTTAAGTTCATGAAATGATTTTTTATTAAAAAAAAACAGAATTTGAAAGCGACTGGATTTGACTTCCAACTATTCGTTTTTGTCAACGCCGTTCCTTGGTATTTGTAATCTATCTATTAGTTTCTTGGTAATACAGTATCATACGTATAAGCAATATGTTTAAAAACCATCAGGCGAACCACCAAAGAATGAGAACACGTGTGTGCGATCTTATCATATAGAAATAAATTGATTTCATGCTAGAGCATGGTGAGAATTATTTCGCTTTTGCGGTATACATGTATCTCTTATTTCGAAATCTAAATAAAATAAATAAAGCATTCGAGTTTGATGTTCCATGAATGCACTAATGGCGTATTTAATAAATTCACGAAATTGACGACTGGGCTCATTTCCCCTGCATGAATGCCCGTGTGTAATACTGGAGGTGTGAGTATGTGTGTGAAGACGATCAGAAGAATAAGAATTGATGAAGAGAAGTTTTATTAATTTCAATATGTTGGAAACCCCTATCCAGGTAAGCCCGTTTCGGCCGTCATGAAATTACACCTCTCGTAAGGCCTTCACTCTAGATGAAAAAAGACGTAAACTAAAAGTGAAGCTGAGCAGATCAAAGGTGATAGCGAATAGAAAATTTAATTTTCTTTCATATTCCACAAGATTTAATGATATTTAATCAATAATTTGGATGTAAGAAGTGATAGGGTCTCATACTTGCAATAATTATTATAGTATTACACGCGTTACGACATTACCATTAAATATCTGTATAACCATATTGAACCTTTTCCCTTTAATGTCGTGTAACTTTTAAAGGAATGGGTGTATTGAATAGCCGCTTTCACACAATAATTAATAATTAACTTAAGGAAAATTCCAATGTTATTTGTAAACAGAAATTAAATGTACACAAATTAAATGTATGGAAAAAACATTACTGAAATCTTGTATTTCATGACAACAACTATTTATTACATAAAACGGGATATTAACTTGTAGGAAATTTAATTTTCTTTAATATGATACCATTTTTACGGTAATTTGATATTCGTAACTAAATTTATTCAAAAATAATCCCTCTCCTAGCAACCGGCGGCGGCCATCTTAGAAGTATGCAAATTAGACGCACACGCAACCCCCTTTCCGCTGGCGACAACCAGATTCGCACAATACAGGTTCTGCAATCTTCGAGCATATCGTAGATTTTTTTTTTTTTTTTTTTTTTGGGGGGGGGGGGGTGCACAGGGACCATTTCTGAAGAATTTATGATGTAACCCAGTATGGGCCGACATGAACTACACAGATACTTCCCTTCATTTTGTTACGAAAAACATAAGATAGCTATGTTTCATTTTAAACTCTGAAAGGCCATTTAACAAGTTCTTTATTTCTTTCAAATAGCGCATTTAGCATAAGATTCTTCTTTCTTTTCACTTTAATCTTCCAATAAGAGGAAACTGTCATGTCTAATTTTTTTCTTTAACTTTTTAATATCAGATAAGTTGTGATTAGTTCCACGTTTTTGGAGGTAATCCAAAAAGACGTGAAACTGTTGATATGGGAAGCTGAATGGATTGAGTTTGGTAACACAAAATAGAAAAAAAAAACATTTTTATTTCATATAAGGAATAGGAAGTGTAATTTTTCTTTCTTTCTTCGCCGATTTCGATGAGATTTGATCAATAGATAGCAGTGATCTACAACAAACCGCACATACAGAACCTACGCAATTGCGCTCTGAGACATTATAACCCTTAAATATTGCTGTAAAACCTATTGAACCATATCCCCTTGTCGTGTAACTTTTAAAGGAATTGGTGTATTGGAAAGCTGTTTTCACATGATAACAGCTATGTTTGGGGGATTATTTTAGGAAAATTCAAATGTTATTTGTAAATGCATATTAATTGTAGGGAAAAGAACATTAAAATGAAATTTCGTATTTTTCAAAAAATCTTAAAAAACATATTTCCTTCCTTAATATTTCATGACAAAAACTATTTATCCCATCAAATGGGGTATCAACTTGTAGGAAATTTAATTGTCGTCAAAATGATACCATTTTTATGGTAATTTGTTATTCCTAACTGAAGTAATTCAAAAATAATCCGTCTCCTAGCTGTAATGGCCCGACGTAGGCGTGCCCGATTGGACCCTGGTGGGCATCACACGGGTATCATTTTTATGTTTGCCCTCATTTAGTCAACTAGAAAGTGATTGACTAAAATGGAGAGGGTAATGGGCTTGCCCAAGCACGCCCCTCTTGGGGCCCATGGTGAGGCCCATGTAGGATCCAGGTGAGCCCAAGGTTTTCATATTAGCTCATCTGGGGAAAAGAATGGGTTGAATCGGGCATATTACTCATACGAGAGTTTGTGTACAAGCACACTCGGGGATTATGTCCTAATCCTATAATCCTACCCTAACTTAATCCTAATGTCCTACCCCTATCGACCTATACATCCTACTTCCTATCTGATGATACTGCGTCACAGTCTTTCATATATCTGCAAAAAACAAAAAAACCAAACTTAATGCGTGAAGACATCGTTACTAAAATCAGATCACCCAAATTTCTTATTTGAATATTCATATACGCATGAATATTCATGATTATGTGTCCTTTAGGTCCTATGTGGAGCTGCTGTGGGACCCGTGTGGGTATAGGCCTATAGAAACCATAAGTCCCAACAGGGATTAACTAAATTTTCATGTTTGATTAATGATAACGATTTAAGTATCAACAACTGTATACGCCCTACACACACACACACACACATACACACACACACACACAATCATACACAATCATACAAGCACACTATGCAAACACACACGCACACACTCACATAAAAAAAGACAGGGCTAACCCTATAAAATCCCATCATGCTCCCTGCTGGCCCTGTCTGAGCCCATGTGAAACCCAAGTGGCAAGCCCCTGTGAAACCCATATCAGCTTTTCCCATCTCTGCCCTTGGCTTGCCCACAAGGGCCCCTTGAAGGATGACCCTCGAGTAGCCCTTGCCCAACTCCAACCCGGCTTGCCCACCTTTTACCCATGTTTGCCAAAGTGGGCCCCACATGGGTGTGTTTGCTTTCACCAGTTTTAGAACGGAATCACATTTGTGTGTGGTGTGCACTTTGTCAGATAGACACTTGTAATTTTTTTGTTGTCTGTTTCTTTTTGCTTCCATGTGGATTAGTTGGGGATGTAGGATCCTTGTAGGACAGTTTGACGTTACGCCTGAAGAACAATAGAAAGAAAATAGCTGGGGAGGACATTACCCTTAAGATATATTAATAGGAAGTCCCGAGGGACTGTGGATGTACTTTTCATTTATAGAAAAAAAAAGAAAATTTTTGAAATTCTCTATATAAGTTCCTTATACCGTTGTCCAGAAGCGCTGCTATTATGCATTGTGGTAGTTTTTTCATTCAACGATGGCAGCACCGTTGCTTTAAAAATTCATAACTTTTCAACGGATTGTCCGATCTTCTTCAAAACTCCCCTCCTCTGTGTTCTGCTAATAAAGTTATATCGTGCGTTAACTCATATTGTTATACCATCATCACATTATTATTATATTGGGGTTTCATTCCCCGCTAGAAAGATCCAGGACATGCCGGCCAAACCAGAATATTGCATATGGTTGTGATTCCTAGTAGGTTCTTTAACTCTCTTCAATATGAGAATCTATATCATGACGAATCTCCGGAATAACGAACCTTTGGAAAAAAAAAATGAACCTTAGGAATAATAAACTGTGGCCAATATTGTTATATTGTACAAGCGTTAACGCCGACGTCTATTAACCTACTAATCACACTCTTTGAAAGTAAACACGCCGACAACCAACGTCACAACACGAATGGAAACAATGTCACTATCGTTTTCAAATTCCCAGTAACAGGGCATTTAATCTTGTTACTTTCGCGTGGCCTTTCTTTCTCTAATATACAAGAAGTAAATTTGTTATTGCTTTCAGCCGGCAGCATAGTTTTCGATGGCTTGTGATATCATTAAAATTAAAACATTGAGCTCTTCATAGCTGACAATTGTAAAGTAGTAGCCCGCCAAAGTTGTATTACCTTTTTTTGATAGGCACTCTATAAACTGAACCCCCCCCCCACAGAATTATTGGGTTTTTTATCAATTGTACATTACAATAGCCACTCAAATGATCACTCAAGGCATATGTCAAGGCATATGTAGCACCCAGCTGAGCCCAAGGTTTTCATATTAGCTCATCTGGGGAAAAGAATAGGTGAAATTGGGCATATTACTCATACGAGAGTTTGTGTACAAGCACACTCGGGGATTATGCCCTATTCCTATAATCCTACGCTAACCTAATCCTAATGTCCTACCCCCATCGACCTACTTCCTACTTCCTAATCCTATCTGATGATTCTGCGTCACAGTATTTTATATATCTGCAAAAAAAAAAGAAAATCTAATGCGTGAAGACATCGGCGATCGTTACTAAAATCCGATCACCCAAATTTCTCATTTGAATATTCATATACGCATGAATATTCATGATTATGTGTCCTTATAGGTCCTATGTGGGACTGCTGTTGGACCCGTGTGGGTAGGCCTATAGAAACCATAAGTCCCATCAGGGATTAACTAAATTGTCATGTTTGGTTAATGATAAAGATTTAAGTAGCAACAGCTGTATGCGTCCTACACACACACACACACACACACACGATCATACAAGCACACTATACAATCGCACACACATAAAAAAGACAGAGCTAGCCCTACAAAACCCCATCATGCTCCCTGGTGGCCATGTGTATGCCCATGTAACACCCAAGTGGCAGGCCCATGTGAAACCCATATCAACTTTTCCCGTCTCTGCCCTTGGCTGGCCCACAAGGGCCCCTTGAAGGATGACCCTCGAGTAGCCCTTGCCCAACTCCAACCCGGCTTGCCCACCTTTTACCCATGTTTGCCAAAGTGGGCCCCACATGGGTGTGTTTGCTTTCACCAGTTTTAGAACGGAATCACATTTGTGTGTGGTGTGCACTTTGTCAGATAGACACTTGTAATTTTTTTGTTGTCTGTTTCTTTTTGCTTCCATGTGGATTAGTTGGGGATGTAGGATCCTTGTAGGACAGTTTGACGTTACGCCTGAAGAACAATAAAAAGAAAATAGCTGGGGAGGACATTACCCTTAAGATATATTAATAGCAAGTCCCGAGGGACTGTGGATGTACTTTTCATTTATAGAAAAAAAAGGAAAATTTTTGAAATTCTCTATATAAGTTCCTTATATCGTTGTCCAGAAGCGCTGCTATTATGCATTGTGGTAGTTTTTTCATTCATCGATGGCAGCACCGTTGCTTTAAAAATTCATAACTTTTCAACGGATTGTCCGATCTTCCTCAAAACTCCCCTCCTCTGTGTTCTGCTAATAAAGTTATATCGTGCGTTAACTCATATTGTTATATCATCATTACATTATCATTATATATTGGGGTTTCATTCCCCGCTAGAAAGATCCAGGACATGCCGGCCAAACCAGAATATAGCATGTGGTTGTGATTCCTAGTAGTTTCTTTAACTCTCTTTTCAATATGAAAATCTATATCATGACGAACCTCCGGAATAACGAACCTTTGGGAAAAAAAAAATGAACCTTCGGAATAATAAACTGTGGCCAATATTGTTATATTGTACAAGCGTTAACGCCGACATCTATTAACCTACTAATCACACTCTTTGAAAGTAAACACGCCGACAACCAACGTCACAACACGAATGGAAACAATGTCACTATCGTTTTCAAATTCCCAGTAACAGGGCATTTAATCTTGTTATTTTTGCGTGGCCTTTCTTTCTATAATATACAAGAAGTAAATTTGTTATTGCTTTCAGCCGGCAGCATAGTTTTCGATGGCTTGTGATATCATTAAAATTAAAACAATGAGCTCTTCATAGCTGACAATTGTAAAGTAGTAGCCCGCCAAAGTTGGATAACCTTTTTTTGATAGGCACTGTATAAACTGAACCCCACCCCCCCCCCGAATTATTGGGTTTTTTATCAATTGTACATTACAATAGCCACTCAAATGATCACTCAAGGCATATGTAGCACCCAGCTGAGCCCAAGGTTTTCATACTAGCTCATCTGGGGAAAAGAATGGGTGAAAATGGGCATATTACTCATACGAGAGTTTGTGTACAAGCACACTCGGGGATTATGCCCTATTCCTATAATCCTACGCTAACCTAATCCTAATATCCTACCCCTATCGACCTACTTCCTACTTCCTAATCCTATCTGATGATTCTGCCTCACAGTATTTTGTATATCTGCAAAAAAAAAAAGTCTAATGCGTGAAGACATCGGCGATCGTGTGTGTTTTTTTTCTTTCTTCTCATTGCATGTAATTTGATCTGCTGTTTAATTGAAGAAACTGTATTACTTTAATCTATACTGGACCCTCCTGTAAAACAGCGGGACCATAATGGTCCTCTTCGCTGAGCGAGGCTATCCAGCCGTATTATTTATGAGTTTTTGTATCACATGATTTGTAATGTTGATTTTTATATTTACGGAAATAAATTACCATACCATACCATACCATCGTTACTAAAATCCGATCACCCAAATTTCTCATTTGAATATTCATATAGGCATGAATATTCATGATTATGTGTCCTTATAGGTCCTATGTGGGACTGCTGTTGGACCCGTGTGGGTAGGCCTATAGAAACCATAAGTCCCATCAGGGATTAACTAAATTGTCATGTTTGGTTAATGATAAAGATTTAAGTAGCAACAGCTGTATGCGTCTTACACACACACACACACACACACACACACACACACGATCATACAAGCACACTATACAATCGCACACACATAAAAAAGACAGAGCTAGCCCTACAAAACCCCATCATGCTCCCTGGTGGCCATGTGTATGCCCATGTAACACCCAAGTGGCAGGCCCATGTGAAACCCATATCAACTTTTCCCGTCTCTGCCCTTGGCTGGCCCACAAGGGCCCCTTGAAGGATGACCCTCGAGTAGCCCTTGCCCAACTCCAACCCGGCTTGCCCACCTTTTACCCACGTTTGCCAACGTGTGCCCCACATTGGTGTGTTTGCTTTCACCAGTTTTATAACGGAATCACATTTGTGTGTGGTGTGCACTTTGTCTGATAGACACTTGTAAATTTTTAGTTGTCTGTTTCTTTTTGCTTCCATGTAGATTAGTTGGGGATGTAGGATCCTTGTAGGACAGTTTGACGTTACGCCTGAAGAACGATAGAAAGAAACTATCAGGGGAGGACATTACCCTTAAGATATATTAATAGCAAGTCCCGAGGGACTGTGGATGTACTTTTCATTTATAGAAAAAAGGAAATTTTTGAAGTTCTCTATATAATTTCCTTATATCGTTGTCCAGGAGCGATGCTATTATGCATTGTGGTAGTTTTTTCATTCATCGATGGCAGCACCGTCGCTTTAAAAATTCATAACTTTTCAACGGATTGTCCGATCTTCCTCAAAACTCCCCTCCTCTGTGTTCTGCTAATAAAGCTATATCGTGCGTTACCTCATATTGTTATATCATCATTACATTATCATTATATATTGGGGTTTCATTCCCCGCTAGAAAGATCCAGGACATGCCGGCCAAACCAGAATATAGCATGTGGTTGTGATTCCTAGTAGTTTCTTTAACTCTCCTTTCAATATGAGAATCTATATCATGACGAACCTCCGGAATAACGAACCTTTGGGGGAAAATTAACCTTTGGAATAATAAACTGTGACCAATATTGTTATATTGTACAAGCTTTAACGCCGACATCCATTAACCTACTAATCACACTCTTTGAAAGGAAACACGCCGACAATCAACGACACAACACGAATGGAAACAATGTCACTATCGTTTTCAAATTCCCAGTAACAGGGCATTTAATCTTGTTACTTTCGCGTGGTCTTTCTTTCTGTAATATACAAGAAGTAATTTTGTTATTGCTTTCAGCCGGCAGCATAGCTTTCGATGGCTTGTGATGTCATTACAATCAAAACATTGAGCTCTCCATACCTGACAATTCAGTGTAAAGTAGTAGCACGCCCAAGTTGGATTACCTTTTTTTGATACGCACTGTATAACCTGAAAAACAGATTTATTGGGTTTTTATCAATTGTACATTACAATAGCCACTCAAATAATGATGTATTGTTTGAGTTAATCTTCGTACACCACTAAATTACCAATTGCTAATAATAGTCTTAATCTTCGTTGTAATATTAAACTAGAAATGTCGCTATGACGACTGGTATGCCTCCGCCATAATGCATGATTCTCCTAATAGGTCTATAGTACATGTGGACAATGTGTGATTACATTTGCACAAAACTGGCAAAATGTTATAATGGCATGTTTGTCACAAATGTGTTGAATGTTCACCTTCCTTGACCTATTCAATTCAAATTCAATTCAAAGGTTTTATTTTCACTCCTTTCAACAGAATGTACAAAAAATAAAGATTCGACATGCGTTTGAAGGAATGATACGTAGATAGCAAAGAATAACATTTGTCAATAGTCTTTACAAAATTATAGGCATTTTTCATACAGACATATTATTCATTCTGCGAAAAAAAGTGGAGGCACCCACTTAAAAGACTATGCTTTTACAACGTGGGCACCTCACAGGAGGAAAAAAAGGTGAAAACTTAACTACAAATGTGCGGGATGAAGAAAGAAGTGGAAAAGGGGAAAGGGAGGAAACAGAAATACAAGTAAAGAGATGAGACAACTAAAAACAAAAAGCCTAGATCAATCGATACATTCAAGATCAAACAGAGATTATTAGCCATATTAGAAGTGTAGAGCGTTGAAAGCGACGAGAAAGTGTTATACAATTGTATGGAATTGCTGATACTAGAACACATTATCTGTTCTGTGAAGGCACGTGTAATAATGTACAAGTTTTCAATAAGAAAAACAGGGGATGCGATGCGGAATTCCGCGAAAGATGCGACCTAACATGCCTATGAAAAATCAATAGCACCCTGGTGCTTTCAAAACCTACTTACTGAAAAAGATTAACAAACAAAATTAGTTTCTTTCTGTTACATTATAAGACTTAAGGAGGAATGATTTCAATCTTTTTTTTTTAATGAAAACAAAGAAGGATCATTTTCTTTATGTCTGGACTAAGGGAGTTCCAGAATCTTGGGCCTGTATAAATAAATGTCTGCTGAGCTAACACCGTTCCAAGCAGGGGCAAATGAAATTCATTAGACTGTTTTGTTGGGTATATGACATGTCAGGTTACGAGAAAACATAGAATCAAATATAAGCGGAAGACAGATATTATTATAACTATACATAAATTGTCCTAAATGAAATAAAAACATATCTTTAATTCTCAGAATCTTATTTTCAAAAAACAGAGAAGCTGTATGAGAGCAAGGAGCGGCATTACAAATGATTCGAAGTGCCTTCTTTTGTAACAATAAAACCCTATCTAATAATGTTTAATGCGTGCTTCCCCATGCCAAAATTCCGTAATTTAAATAAGGTAATATCAAAGACGAATACAGTATGAATAATGAATGTTGGGGAAGAAACAATTTGAACCTGCTAATGACGCGTATACTGCGTGAAATAATTTTACAAACATAATCTATATGAAATTTCCAAGAAAGTTAATTATCTACTGTAATTCCAAGAAATTTTGTATGTGAAACACTTTCTAAAACAGTATCATCAAAATAAACATCCATATTCAAATTATGTAAAGTGTTACTAAAAAACATATACTTGGTTTTATTAATATTCAGGGACAGCTTATTAGCTCGTATCCAATCTCGTAAATTTTGTAACTCCGAATTTACTGTGTGCACAAGAATATTTGAATCTTCATGTGAAAAAAAAAACCACATTTGAGTCATCGGCGAAAAGTATGAATGATAACACTTGGGAGAAGGCACATAAATCATTGATATAAACAATAAACAACAACGGCCTCAATATACTACCTTGTGGCACGCCACAAAGTAGTTCTGTCATATCAAAGTTGTAATTGTTTATTGAAACATATTGTTTACGATCAGTTAGATAACTCCTGAACCACTTCAAGGCCTTACCCACGTATACCATAGTGGGACAACTTATAAAGCAATATATCATGATTAATAGTGTCGAAGGCCTTGGAGAAGTCCAAGAAGATACCGATCAAATGAGAGTGAGTATCTAAAGCATGTGCTATTTGTTCAATGAAATTCAAAAATGCATGAGAGGTGATATACTTTTCTCGAAAACCAATCTGGGAGTTTGTTAGAACACAATGCGTCTTCAAAAAATCCATTGTTCTTTTATATATAATTTTCTCTAACATTTTTGATATACAGGATAATAAAAAAATAGGTATATGATTACTAATATCTAAATTATCACCGTTTTTAAATATAGGAATAACTTTTGCTGTTTTCATGTGTTCAGGAAACTGACCATTTGACATTGACAAATTGAAAATATACACCAAAGGATCCACAATAGAATATATTGCTCCTTTTAAAGTCATATTGCTTTTATCATCATAACCTGCACGTTATTTTTATTTTTCAAACCAGAAACAATATCAATAACCTCATACCTAGTGGTAGGAGTAAAAAATATGGAATGTGTATTATACTGATTCAAAAAAAAAAATCATTAAAATGTTTATCAGTATTGGGAATTTCTTGAGCAATATCTTCTCCAATAGTTGTAAAATATTTATTGAAAATATTTACAATATCTTGAGAATTGTCAATAACCTTGTCATCAAATCGAATTTTCGATATACCAGAGATTTCGGTAGATAAACTCATAGCTTGTTTTAATACATTCCACGTACTTTTTATATCATATCTATATCTCTACAATTGCTTATGATGATATTTTTTCTTTTCTATACGTAATATTTTTGTGAGGTATTCTTATACGAAGTGTATTTCAAACGTGCTTGCTCAGTTCTTCTCATCTTAAATGAATAAAACAATTTATTTTTTCTAATAATAGATCGCAAAATGGACTTTGTAATCTAGGGAAGCGTTAGTGTTGTTTTATAATTCCCCCGTTTGTATTTTCTTTTGGGAATACAAATATCCAAATGATTATTCAAAACGTCAAAATAATTATTCAAAGACAAATTAATGTCATCTGTATCAAACACACATTCCCAATTAGCATTATCTAAAGAAGCACAAAAAGAAAACAAATTTTCTTGAGTTACTCTACGCCTTTCCTGACGATAAAATGAATTAACATTAATATGATTATACTTAAAATCCGTCATAACAGGAAAATAATCAGTCATATCAGACAAAATTATAGAAGAATATAGGAGAGTTAAAACATTACAAAAAATATTATCAATCAAAGTAGCCGAATGACTAGAAACACGAGTTGGTTTGGAAATAAGAGGTAAAGAAGAAAAGGATAAGAGTGTATCAAGGAATTCACCCGGTATATTGTCTGTTGTATGTTTTAACAAATCAATATTAAAATCACCGATTATAAAGGACTCTGAGTAAAAAAATAAAGGATCTCTGAGCAACTCTGTAAGATATGATAAAAAATCTTTGTTATTAGAATTTGGGGGTCTATAAATAATACCTATCACAATATTTTTACTCCCAGGAACATTAATTTCAACAAAAAGGGACTCCACAATATCATTCATTTTGCTCAACTTTTCACAAACAATACATTCGAAACTGCTTAAAACATATAAGGCAACCCCACCGCCAGAACGATCGGGTCTGTTATTCACAAAAACATTATATCCTAGGTTTAATTGGATGAATAGGAGAGCATGTATTTGGGGATTTTAGGACTTTAACTTGACTTTGACCCTTTCATAAGTTTATACATTGAGTAATTTCCAAGGTATGGAGAAAAAGTGCAATTTCTGTATTGAGTAGAAAATTGTTACCATTTTCATCTGGCCTTTGACCCCGAAATTCATAAGAGAATCACTGTCAGGCAGAACATGCATAAATATGTACTTAGTTTTAAGATACCATGAGCCACTTCCGAGAAATGGAGGAAGAAATAAGTTTAGCACTTTCATTTCATCTTTGACCTTCGACCTTTTTGGCAAAAAAAAAAAAATGCCAGAGAATCTCTATTTTGGGTCATACATGCATACACCAAGTTAAAAAGAAAAATCCTGCTAGCATTGCATAAATATGAGGGAAATAGTAAAATTTTTAAAGTGTTGCCCTTGACCTTCGACCCCATGAACCCCAAAGTCCCTATATAATCACTTCCAGTCAGTACATGGATATATACTATGTTCCATGAAGACACGTTGAACACTATCCAAGATACAGAGAAAAAAGTAAGATTTTATTATTTTCACTTGACTTTCTCATATTTTTTTAATTCAAGTTCCATATTCCACATTTCGTACAAGTTTTATATTCCATTTGATTTGAAGCAGAAATGATTTTTCACACAATGGTCAGTTTGAACCAATAATGCACAAATGTATAAGGACATATAATTAACGTGTAATATGAGGAACCCACTAAAAAGCAAAGCTTTTAGGATGTGGGCTCCAAAAATATAACATAGGGTTTTAGTACAGTATATCAAAGTCAGAAGTGACGTAACATGCAGAATTCAAGATATCGAGAATATTACAATGTTTACGGGATGTACAAAGTATAGTATATAATGTTTATGATTAACTTATGGTATAAATGCTAAGAAAAATAGCAAGTTGATCAAACTGATGAGGTCATCCGAGCAAGGCATCATTTGAGTATATGCAAAAAAATAAAAAAATTCAAGCGATTACGGCAAAATCATTAAACATAGGATTTTAGAAATTTGGCTTTAAGATTTTTCTTAAAGGAGCTTAAAGAACATTTGACCTTAACCTCATGACCCCACACTTTTACCCGTGAATTTTAATTGGGTAATACCTATATTAACTAAGTTTTAAGAAAATATCTTCAGGCATTGCAGAGATATGGGGGGAATGGTGAAATTTTAAGCATTTGACATCGATCTTTTGACTTTGACCTTGAGCATGTGCACTCAAAAGTTGATAGGCACAATATTTCACCCCCAATACACATACATGCCAAGTTTCATTAGGATACATCAAAAGGTTTTTTAGATACACTGTCCAAAAATTCATTACGGGCGGACAGAAGGACGGACGGAAGGACGGACAACCCGAAAACATAATGCCTCCGGCACTACTTCGTGGCGGAGGCATAAAAGAGAATCTTGATTACATAGGTGAAGTAATCTTTGAAAATATGTAAATATTGATATGTACGGTATTGAAATTGTCGTGTTGATTATCCTTTATGGTACGTTACTACTCTCGTGGAATTCACTAAGCTGGTTCCACTTTCTCGATTCGCCCGAAATCGTGGTCTTACTCGGGGATTAATCGTGCTGATCATCAGATAATCAAATCTTGATGTCAGTCAAAGACATTGTGTTGATCGTAGTAATTTTCGAACAGTCCAATAATTCTTCTACGATCAACACGATTACCACCATAGACCTCAAGATGTAATAAGCCATGATAAAATCACCACGATCACTCGTACACTAAGAATCGATTTGTGGTAGATAGTATACATACATGTATTAGCATATCGAGACGCGCGACGATGAGAACCTAGTGAAAGTGTTTAACGTGCAATGTCAATAATCTTTTGGATATCGATCATGCACATTTATATTTACTCTATTTAAAAAGGATCGGCGGACGAGTAGGGCATGTATAAGCAGATAAAGCTGAGCATCAGGTGATTGGTCAATCTGCACAGATTTAAAGATTTACTCTTTATACCCAAAAGTGCTGTGGGCAGTTCTACAAGACTTTAAAGGCATAATTTACCATTTGCATATGAAACAAAAGCCTAGCATTAGTACTTCAAAATAGTTCTAGAATGTGAGTTTGGGATAGAAACAACCAATGTAAACATGTTTACCAGTATAATCGATTAACACCCAGAACAATGGTCGTGAGAAATGGCCAGGGTTTTAATGCTCTATCACAACATATTCATGAGAAATTCCACTATCACAGTTACTCTTTTCATCCTGTAATGTAGTTTATGCAAGCACATAAAAACACGTGCTTGGTTTTTTCATGTGTATGCATTTTCCCCTTTACCATGAATTCAGATTTGCCCAGGGCAATTCATCATGAATTATTAATAAAGAATTCATGTGCATTGGCGCAAGAGACCAGACGCCTTCTGCTATATAGTCGGCAAAGCTCTGAAAAAAGTGGTATTCGTGGTATTCATTTCTATTGTTCAGGGTCACTGTAAGCACACACTCACATACGCATCACTGGTTCCTGTGTAAAGTTCTATTCTGTACAGAGGGTCCAAATTTGACCAAAACCTGAAACCTAACTTTAAAAGTACATGGATGTAATGAAACTGATTCATGCTCTCATTTTCAAATCACATCCAACAAATTGTACACTATTCAGCTATTACGTATGTATATCAATGACAGTGTAATCTGATGTATAGTTTTCGAACTGTTAAGGATCAATAGTGGGAAATGTTTTTGTGTAACACCTAATACTTACATACCGGGAACTTTAATGCAAACTATTCTTCCATAGTACGTATAATTGTTTTCATCTTTTTTGAATAAATGTATGTAGCCTATGTCTGCTCTTTGTGATGTCTTTACCTTCCTATTGCAACGCGACCACACGTAAATGTTCATCAATCTTTTGTACGTATTTTGAATTTGTCTCCCACACCTAGAATAGAAATAAACCACAACAAGAGGCTATTATACATTCACAACACAGAATAAATCAATTTTGTAAACTTACTAGCCTATAGTACATGACACAGGTCTGTAACCATCTTTACAGTAATTGGCAATATTTGTGTTTGTCTGTTTAGCTTGTTTATATTTATTTGTTTTAATATGTTGTGTAAGGTTTATTAACTGAACAGGAACCACTTAAGTATATCAAAGTGCCATTCGTCCTTCCAGTTTAGTGGTGAAAAGTTTTCCAGGAGCAAGACTTGAAACAAATATAGTAACATGAGCATACTCAAATCTATTGATCAATGTTTTCACTACTTCTTTTCACAAGAAGAAACTCTGATATTTACTATCAAAGCATGCTTGAGAACATCGCTCTCATCCCAGTATACTATTTTCTCATGATAATGTTTATTCAACACATTGACAATGGATCGTGTATGTGCTATAGGACTATGAAGCCATTGAGACCTACTGACCGAAAGTTGTAGCCTTTGAATTATAATAATGGCCATATTGTTAAACATTCTTTTCTCCACACTCGTGGTAACAATAGTTGCGGAAATAGCCACGATGTACACACGGCTAAAAATCTCACAGCGGAATTGTTGTCTTCAATAATGGTCGCTGCCATATTGAAGGATTGAAGTGGACGAATCAATAAGCAATGTGTGGATCGTCAGTAGGTTGTCACTGTAGTTTGTCCTACCCTATTGTTTCATTTCATTTCGATTATTTGTTTCAATATCCAAATAATACAAAATATTGCACAGTAGCATAATCGATTTGTACAAGAAGGTGAAATGTCATAAAGCACTGATACAAATGAAAACAATAATGTTGCGGTCGTATAGTACATGTACAGCAGCACGGGCTGCACCTAGAAATGATTGTACATGAAGATGAAATGTCATGAAACATTGATACCAATACAAACATCAATATTACAAAAGTATAATACATGTACAGCTGCACCTAGAAACGATTATACATGAAGGTGAAATGTCATGAAACATTGATACCAATGCAAACATCAATAATACAAAAGTATAATACATGTACAGCTGCACCTAGAAACGATTGTACATGAAGGTGAAATGTCATGAAACATTGATACCAATGCAAACATCAATATTACAAAAGTATAATACATGTATAGCTGCACCTAGAAACGATTGTACATGAAGGTGAAATGTCATGAAACATTGATACCAATGCAAACATCAATATTACAAAAGTATAATACATGTACAGCTGCACCTAGAAATGATTGTACATGAAGGTGAAATGTCATGAAACATTGATACCAATGCAAACATCAATATTACAAAAGTATAATGTATACATGTACAGCTGCATCTAGAAACGATTGTACATGAAGGTGAAATGTCATGAAACACTGATAGAAATGCAAACATCAATATTACAAAAGTATAATACATGTACAGCTGCACCTAGAAACGATTGTACATGAAGGTGAAATGTCATGAAACACTGATACCAATGCAAACATCAATATTACAAAAGTATAATACATGTACAGCTGCACCTAGAAACGATTGTACAAGGTGAAATGTCATGAAACACTGATAGAAATGCAAACATCAATATTACAATAGTATGATACATGTATAGCTGCACCTAGAAACGATTGTACAAGAAGGTGAAATGTCATGAAAAATTGGTACCAATGCAAACATCAATACTACAAAAGTATAATACATGTATAGCTGCACCTAGAAACGATTGTACAAGAAGATGAAATGTCATGAAACACTGATACAAATGCAAACATCAATATTACAAAAGTATAATACATGTACAGCTGCACCTAGAAACGATTGTACATGAAGGTGAAATGTCATGAAACACTGATAGAAATGCAAACATCAATGGCAACACGTTATGGCAACCGTGCCTTCAGTGTTATTGCACCCACACTATGGAACAACTTGCCCATCCACGTCCGTGAAGCTCCAACAGTAGACTCCTTCAAATCATCACTGAAAACTCATCTGTTCTCTCATGCCATGTAATTTGTATTGATTTATTATATGCAGTCTGTATATGTTAAGTTCGTTCTATACGTTATAACTTACAATGTTTATCTTATGTATTTTGTATAATGTATTGCGTTTCATCGTATCTCAATCTTTATATGTTCCATGATTGAATCTATTTTTCCTAATTTTTCTTCAGCGCTTAGAAACATCGTAATAAGCGCTTTATAAATGATATTTATTATTATTATTATTATTATTATCAATATTACAAAAGTATAATACATGTACAGCTGCACCTCAGTAGAAACGATTGTACATGAAGGTGAAATGTCATGAAACACCGATACAAATGCAAACATCAATATTACAAAAGTATTTTTTTTTACCCCAACAGGGTATTTATTGCCTCCATAATTCAACATTTTATATCACATTATACAAAAAATGGAAAAAAAATACAATGAGCTTCAAAAGGGGTTCCTGAGATCAAAGGAAACCACAAACTATTTACACAATATACTTCATTTCCTTTGGTAAATTATAATATGTTTTCTTATTATTCAGATCTTCCTCTATTCTTTTACAAATTTCTCTTCCAAACAAATGTTACAAATTAGTTTCACGACATTCTTTTCCGGTTTTATTTCTTAACAGTATATATTTATAAATACACCAAAAGGCAATTGTCAAAAACAAATCTAATTCAGTCTCTTTATGAGCTTTTAACAGATGCATTCCTGTTATCTTAAAATCAACTTTATATATAATTTTAATTATAACTGTTAGATACGAAAAGAAGAACTTATTCAATTTACACTCAATAAACGCATGTAGATTATCTTCATCTACACCGCAATGCTCACATATTCCATATCTTTTGATTTGCCATCTGTACAAATTCTTTTTTACTGGTAGTAGATTATACGAAATCTTAAAATTGAATTCTTTCAATTTGTTTTCTTTACAATAACACAAGTTTCTTTTGAATATATTCATCCAATCAAATGATGAGTCGAATATCTTTTCCCAGTATATACAACATCTGTTACTATCGGGACATT
Organism: Diadema antillarum; assembly: GCF_040938485.1. Lineage (NCBI taxonomy): Eukaryota > Metazoa > Echinodermata > Echinoidea > Diadematoida > Diadematidae > Diadema > Diadema antillarum. The sequence goes on along the minus strand of NW_027271985.1, from coordinate 653,150 downwards.
GTGTACACAATAGTTTGTAAAACTGTTTGGTTGAAACATCTTGAATGCTTCTTTTCTGCTCTCTTCTTCCTATTCTTATTTTAGGAATTTCCAATAACCTATTATGAAACTTTATACTTGATTCCGCGTAATTACTTATCCATGCTTTTGGGATAGCCTGGCGTAATAAAATATAATCAAAAATTAATGTTTGCTTACTTTTCTGTCGTTTAAGTTGATACAAAATTTCTGGAGTGGATATAAACTTACCATTCTTAAAAAAGTCTTTAAAAAATACAATTCCACTTTGATACCAACCATCATAAAATAAGGTCTTTTTATGAAAGGTTACATTTTTATTATGCCACAAAATTTCATATTGTACTCCGTGTACCATGGGTTGAAATTTTAAACAAATATCATTCTTTATCATTAACCAGGCTTCTAGTATTTCAATATAAAAGAATGGGAGTTGATCTTTACTTATTCTCTTCATATTCAAACAATCCAAATTAAAATTTAACAACAATTCTAATCCACCGAAAGAGTTATACCAATAAAAACACATTTTACCCCATGTTCCTTTCGTTGCACCTATAGTGCGACCAAGCCATCTCAATCGAAAACTGAGTTTTTGCTTATAAAGATCGATCATATTAACGCCTCCTTTTTCAAACTCTTTAATCATAATAGTTCGTTTCACTTTTTCAGTTTTTGCTTGCCAAATAAAAATGTATAACAGATTATTCAGTCGTTTCAATATTTTCTCAGGAATTGTGTCAACCATAAGTATATGAACTATTTGACTTAAAGCTTTTAAAGTTTTGACAATAATCAATCTACCAAAAAGAGTAAGTTTTCTTTTTCTCCAATTATCCAAAAGTCTTTGCAATTTTGTAAGTTTGTTTTCCCAATTCAATGCTCGTGCTTTATTCATATCAGGTGAAACATAAAACCCTAAGTACTTTGTGGGTGTGTCTGTCCACACTAAATCAAGATCATCGAGTGACCATTTTGACTTGGCAGCTCCCAGCCACATAACAGATGTTTTACTCTTATTCAGTTTTGGTCCCGCTACATTTCCAAATAATTCCAACTCTTCACTTACTTTTTCTAATGATTGTTTATCTGAAACAAAAAATAAAGTGTCGTCTGCATATTGTAGTAATTTTACTTCAAAATTTTCCTCCATTTGTAAAACAGAAATACAATTTATACACTTGTTATTTCTTATTCGGGTCGACATAAATTCTGCAGCAAGCACAAAGAGTAAAGCTGAAAGTGGACATCCTTGTCTAATGCCTCTTTGTATTGAGAAAGACTCAGATATCCAGCCATTTACTAACACTGAGCTGCGAATATCTGTATACAGTATTTTTATCCATGTCTGAAAAATATTACCAAAATTAAACTTGTTTAAACACAATAACACAAAATCAAAATCAATTACATCAAAAGCTTTTGAAAAATCTGCCATTATTATTGCACCATCTAGGATTTTTCTTTTCATATATTCAATAACATCGATTGTCATTCGTATATTAAAAGCGGATAATCGATTTTTTATATAACCAGTTTGATCTTCATTTACAATTTCACTAATCACTGATTGCAAACGTGTGGCTAAAACTGCGGCAATTATCTTGTAGTCGCAGTTCATCAGTGTAATTGGTCTCCAATTTTCTAAATATCGCTGATCTCCTTTTTTATAGATCAATGTTATGAGTCCATTTTTTTGAGTTTCGGAAATTTCTTTCTTTTTGAAACATTCATTAAGAAAATTTAAGAATACAAATTGAATTTCATCCCAAAAAGTTTGATAGAATTCTGTAGGTATACCGTCAGAACCGGGTGATTTGTTTTTATTCATTGAAAAAACCGCACGTTTGCATTCAGCAATTGTAAGCAGACGTTCGCATTTATTCTTTCCCTCTTCACTCAATGAAGGAATTTGAACTGATAGTCCAGTCAATCTAGCGATTTTTAGGGGGTAACCCACCACTAATTGCAACAGTAGGAATTTCACTGCAGAGCAAGTCGTTGAGGCCTCCTGAACACCATACTAAAAGTCCCAAAAAATCCAGCGGGGCAAAATAGTAAAATTTGCATAATATGCAAATTAGCACCTGAAATGAGAGGAAATTGACAGATCTCAGCTTCCCGTTATCCAATTTTAAAGATTTAAATGTATAAACTTATATTTTGTAGGTCAATGAACACAATAGATGCCTTTTCGAATTGGTCGTACAAAAATAATTTACATAAAATGCAAATTAGCGGTAACTGTAAGAGTACATTCATAACAACAGTACTCACGTTGGCATAATGCACGTTTTGCATATGGGGACGCGGGGTTGAGGGGGTAACTTTGGGCGCCTCCCAAGGGGCCGCTTTAAATGTGCACCACTTTTTACTATATAAGTATTGTAAAGCAATGTCTCCTGTGTTGATTACATTGCATTTCTTGAAAACAAAAATACCCTTGCTATAAGGCACGATCGAATTTTGACAGTATGTACTTTTGGAACATATATATTCGCGTTATATGATATTATATGTTTTCCATATTGCCAAGAGGATAAAGGGCATTTCGGGGGCACACGCCACAGGGTCGCCCTTCAATAAGCACCCTCTTTATTGTGTAGACCTTGTAAAGCAAATCTTCTTCTATCATATTCATGACTTTTCATTTATATAAGAGTGTATTTGCTGTATTGCTGGACCTACATTTAAAACCATTCACGCTAGAACAACTGCATTTGCGTTGCTAATATCCGTATCTTGTCATAAAGGGCGTGAGCGTAGGTGTAAATTTAGACACCTCCCCAGGGATTACCTTTGCATGTCCACCTTTTTGACAATGTAGTTATTGTAGAGCAATGTTTCCTCTACTAATTAGTTGCATTTTTTTGGGAAACAAAAGTGCCTTTGCTATACGGCACGATGGAATTTCGAAAACATGTACGTTTGGAACATTCGAGTTATATGATATTATATGTTTTCTGTATTGCCGTGAGGGTGGAGTATTTTTGGCACATCCCACAGGGTTGCCGTTTGATGCGCACCCTCTTAAGTGTATAGATCTTGTAAAGTTAAGTTTCTTCTATCATTTTCATAACTTGTCATCGATGAAAATTGTATTTGATGTATTGCAGGAACTACTTTTACAACCATTCACGCTAGAACAACGGTATTTGCGTTGCTAATATCTGTGTTTTGTCTTAAGGGTGTGTGAGCGTAGGTGTAATTTTGGACCATTCCCAAGGCATTGTCCTTTAATGTCCACCCTTTTGACAATATGGATATCGTTAAGGGATGTCTCCTCTATTAACTACAATGTATTTTTGAAAACAAAAGTGCCCATGCTGCATGGCATGATCGAAGTTTGAAACATGTACGTTTGGAACATAATTCGCGTTAATGATATTCAATGTTTTCTATATTGCCGTGAGGGTGGGGTACTTTGGGGCACATCCCACAGGATTGGAATTTAATGTGCATCCTCTCACTGAATAGATATTGTGAAGCAATGCTTCTTCTATCATTTCCACGACATTTATCGATGTAAAAGTGTGTAGCTGTATTGCCGGAACTACTTCTAAGACCATGCACCAAAGAACGTCAGTATTTGCGTTCATAGTATCCGTGTGTTGTAATTACGGGGCTTGAGCAGAGGTGTAATTTTGGACACTTCCCAAGGGATTGCTGTGAAATGTTCACCCTTTTGACAATAAAATTAAGGTAGAGCAATTTTTTCTTCTTTTAATTATATTGCATTTCTTGAAAACAATAGGGCACTTGCTGTACAACCGTTGGAAAATTGGAACATATTCGTGCTAAATGATAGTGCATGTTTCCTATATTGCCCTAGGGGTTGGATGATTTGAACACATCCCACTCGGTGGGCTTTGATTGTGCACCCCTTTGACTATATGATATTGAAAAGCAGTGTCTCTACCATTTAAAAATCATGAAAAGTAAAGTGTTTTTATTTACAACCCGGCAAAACGACTTTCTACGTGCATGTACAACTGAATTTGCTTTGGCATATAATGCATGTTTTGTTAACCTGTTTTGGGACCACGAAGGTCAAGGTATGGGTGATTTGGGCACTTCCCAAGGGCTTGCGTTTGAATGTCCAACTTTTTGACAATATAGATATTGTAAAGCAACGTCTCCTGTATTACCTGAATTGCATTTTACGAAAATAAAAGAGTATGTGCTAGACAGGCGGAAGAACTTTTCAGAGGCATGTACCCATGGAACATTTTTTTTTTCGCCGTTGTATATACTGCATGTTTTTCATTGCCCTTAGGATTTCACCTTTTCATCTTATAGATATTGTAGAACAATAATTCTTCTATAACTTCCACTGAAATTTAATGGAAATGAAACGAAAAGGACGTTATAGAGGGTTGTTTGTTTGTTTGTTTTTTCGCTTCAAACAGCTGTATTCACGTGTATATACTGTGTTTTGTACCGGGCTGTGATGGTATAGGGATAAATTCGGGTACCTCCCTCCGAGTCGCTTTGACTCATGTGCACCACCTTTTAAAGATGTACTTTCATGGAAATAGTCTTTGCTAGACGGCCAAACGACTTTAAAGAAAAAAAAAATCTTGTACGCTTAGAACAACGGAAATCGCGTTGGTTGATGCATGTTTTGCAAATGGCCGTGGGGATATGATCGATAGGGGCAACTTTGGTCACTACCCACAGAGTTTCCTTTGACTGTGCTATCTTCAATATCTCAAAACCCTCAAGGGTGCAAGAGCTGAATCATCCAGAATCGAATAAGCAACTCTCCAAATTGGACAGGTTATAGATGTTGACAGTTGTTTATATTCGTACTTTGATTCTACGTAATTAATGGATAAGCTATCATTATCTGTCTGATAACAAACTATTATTCGCTTAAAATTATTCATGCTAGGTTTCTAATGCTGAAAAGTTTGTTTTTGGTGAAGAGAAACTGAAATATCACATTTGAACACTCTTGATATGCTCATATCGGGCACTTTGGTGCATTTGAACATTCCGTTGGCTCGGTACCCTTTGCATATTATGCAAATGAGGCCCAGATTATGTACATGGAATTGTTTGTATCGCACTAAGTGACATTGCAAACATATGTTTCAACACTTTCAGTGTTCCAATCTGAAACCTAGAAGCATAGTTTTCATGGAAACACTGTATTATTATCATTATTGGAGCTAATTTGCATATTATTCAAATGAGGCCATGAATATGAACATGGGATTGGTTGCATCGCACTAACTTACATTGCAAACATATGTTTCAACACTTTGGGTGTTCCAATCTGAAACCTAGAAGCATAGTTTTCATGGAAACACTGTATTTTTATCATTATTGGAGCTAATTTGCATATTATGCAAATGAGGCCCAGAATATGTCCATGGACATGTTTGCATCGCACTAACTGACATTGAAAACATAAGTTTCAACACTTTCGGTGTTTCAATCTGAAACCTAGAAGTATAGTTTTCATGGAAACACTGTATTGTTATCATTATGAGGAGCTAATTTGCATATTATGCAAATGAGGACCAGATCATGTCCATGGAAATGTTTGCATCGCACTAGCTGACATTGTAAACATAGGTTAAAACACTTTCGGTTTTCCAATCTGAAACCTAGAAGCATAGTTTTCATGTAAACACTGTATTTTTATCATTATGGGAGCTAATTTGCATATTATGCAAATTTAGCCACTTTACCCCATTGGATTTCTTGGGACTTTTAGTATGGTGTTAAGGAGCCCATAACAAGTTGCACTGCAGTGAAATTCGTACTGTTGCAATTAGTGGTGGGTGAAACCCTATTTTGACTGGACTATGAGTTTATATACTGATTTTGCTTATTTTCGTCAGCATTAGATTTCTTATATAACAGTGAACAAAATTTCACTACTTCTTGTAGTATCTCTGTTTGTTCAGTTAAACATCTGTCTTTTTCTACTGAAAACAACTGGTTCATCTCTTTTCTTTCTGATTTATATTTTTCTAAGCCTAGAAAATACTTCGTACACTTTTCCCCTTTTTCCAGCCACCTAACTCTTGCTCTAACAGCTGCGCCTCTACATTCTCTTTCATTAACCTGTTCAAGTTCTTTCTTAACATATATATACTCTTTCAGTATCTTGACGTCACTGTCTACATCAATCATTCTCTGAAGTTCACTGAATCTTTGTTCTAAGCATAATTTTGCTTCTTTCTTTCTTAAAGCTCTATCTTTGCAGAACTTTTGCGTGAACTCACATACTTTAATCTTTATGAGTTCCCATACCTGTGTAAAGGAAAAACATGCATTACCTGAAATGCTTCTGATGAGCGATTTAACTTTTTGTTGATATATTTCATCCTTTAATATTTCTGTGTTCATTTTCCAACACCCTGGACCTTTAAAAATATTTGAAATCTTTAACTTAAGAGAAATAGCATTATGATCAGCTTTATAACATGGTCTTATATCATTTGACAAAACTTTTGCCTGTGCATTTTTACTGACTAACCAGTAGTCAAGTCTTGATGCTACATTTAATGACAAATTTCTCCAAGTAAATTGTCTGATATCGGTATGAGTATTTCTCCACACGTCAATCAGTTTTCTTTCTTTACAGAATTGGCGCAAACTTTGTGGTGTCTTATGATATGAGCTTTGACTACCACGCACATCTTTCTTTATATCGAGAACGCAATTCATATCCCCACCTACAATAAGATGGACTTCATTTTCTGAAGTATAATAACTCAACCATTTATCAATTTTCATAAAGAAACTTTCTCTTTTCATCTTTTTAGCGGGTGCATAAACATTTACTAAGATAACATCATAACCTTCTATCTTAGCATCTAAAAGTAGAGTTCTTCCGTCATTTTGTGAATCTATCATATTTATTTCTATGTCAAATTTATTATCTATAAATATCGCCACACCACAAGAGTGATTGGTTCCATGTGAGAAGAAGCATTTACCTCTCCATTCACTTTGGATAATTGTCTCCATATCTTTTGTCCAGTATGTTTCTTGCAGAAACATTATGTTAACTTTTTGCTGTTTACACCATTTATATATCTGAGTTCGTTTAAGTTTGTTCCTTAATCCTCTCACATTCAGACTAAGCAAATGACATAAAGAAGAAGACATTTAGGAAGTGGATGCTTTCATCTTTTTTTTCGCGGTTTTCTTCTTGGGTTTCTGCTTTCTTTTAGGTGTCTGGTTCACTTTACCACGCACTTTTCCTGTTTCTGGAGACTCTGCCGAGAGATCAGACTGGTGCTGAGTGATGTTATCTTCCTCGCACTCTGAATATTCACCTGATTCGGACTCGTCTTCTTCAGAACAGGCACTGTTGTCAGCTGAGTGTTGGTCGCTCAGTGCGCTGGTGTCAGCTGGCTTTCCATTGTGTTCGCGAATAGCGTCGCTGTGTTGCCTAGCTTGCTCGATGAATTGCGTAATTTTTGATTGCTGCTGATTGGACGGTTTTGGGGGTGCGGTCTGATCAGCTGTCTCTGACTTCTGTTCAGCGGGACGAAGCGCAGCGGTGGATTCCAGCTGTTGGGGGTTCGCTGCATCCGAAGATCGCATGTTGCTGCTGTCCTCGTGATCTCTCCGTGGACCAGCATGGTGTCGGTATGAAGACGTAGAAGATGCTGTTCTGCTGCTACTGCGTGTTCTCCTGGGGAGGCTGTTGCTTCTTCGATGGGTCAGTTTCTCGGCAGGAGGGAAGTCTGTCTCATACCGGTCCCGTGATAGAGCATTATCTGCGTGGCGGTTTTCGTGGCGACCTCTTTGGTCTTCTGTGCGAGACCATCGAGAGGGCTGTCTCTTTCCTGATTGTTGATTGGCTAGAGAGGTGGGTGTGTCATGGGTTGGGCAGTCAGCTTCGACGTGACCGGTTTGTTTACAAATCCGACACACGATCTCATTCATACACGCTGATCGCAGGTGTCCAGACTTCAGGCATCTCGAACATATCTTGTTCGCTTTGTTTGGGTCTGGCTGTCCAACATGGAAGATCCTTCCCTTGAAAAGCCCAAAGGTGATTGTTCGTGGGAGGGGTGACGCCATGGGTTCCACATACACCACACGATCTCCAGTCAAACACTCTGTCAGTTTCCCATCCACTCTGAGTTTCTGATAGTGCATTTTTCCCGTTATTTTGCATTTTCTCCTCTCTAGCTCATCGGTTATCACGTTCTCATGAACTGACAACGGTATGTCTTTTACGACAAGACGCAGTGTGTCCTCTCTGCCACCAGGAAGAAAAGGATTCGAATCATACACACACACATTGACACTACGAATGTTCAGGCCATTTGTGATGAGTTTGATACGAGTATCTTTATCCGTAATGTACAAGCGCCAAAGTCCCCCAATTCTCTGAATTCCTTTGATTTCACTTGAGGGTACAACGTGAAGGAGACATTTGAACAGTTCATCTGCGTACACATTTTTCCCATTAAAGTCTGGAATATCCTTGCTCTTGAGAAAAACTGGCTTACCTCTGTTCGGCTCTTGACTATCGCCAGCCATTGCTGAATACGACACACTTGTCGCCATTTTGAGGCATTCTCAAGGCAGAAACTTATTGAAGAAATCGTCCAGCATCCACTGTTCTTAGTCTAGATAGCACAATTTTCCTTGCTCACTTACTTCAAAAGGTGTTTCAAAATCAAGAAATTATAAACATATCATTCACTTTCACTCACAAACACTAAAATCAGGGAGATTTTCTGGCTCCGTCAAAGTAGTCGTGACCGCTCAGATGAAGCGAAAATAGCGCCCTCTACAATAGTATAATACATGTATAGCTGCACCTAGAAACGATTGTACATGAAGGTGAAATGTCATGAAACACTGATACAAATGCAAACATCAATATTACAAAAGTATAATACATGTACAGCTGCACCTAGAAACGATTGTACATGAAGGTGAAATGTCATGGAACACTGATACCAATGCAAACATCAATATTACAAAAGTATAATACATGTACAGCTGCACCTAGAAACGATTGTACATGAAGGTGAAATGTCATGGAACACTGATACCAATGCAAACATCAATATTACAGAAGTATAATACATGTACAGCTGCACCTAGAAACGATTGTACATGAAGGTGAAATGTCATGAAACACTGATACAAATGCAAACATCAATATTACAAAAGTATAATACATGTACAGCTGCACCTAGAAACGATTGTACATGAAGGTGAAATGTCATGAAACACTGATACCAATGCAAACATCAATATTACAAAAGTATAATACATGTACAGCTGCACCTAGAAACGATTGTACAAGAAGGTGAAATGTCATGAAACACTGATACAAATGCAGTTAATATTACAAACGTAAAAGGAATGTATAGCTGCACCTAAAACACATATAAATTATGTTCTTGAAGAGGATGATCCTTAACCTCGAGGATAGCTATCTTCGAGGATAAGCTCTGGGCCCCTAACGACGACCCGCGTTCACACGACGAAGCTTATCCTCGAAGGTAGCCATCCTCGAGGATGTTATTGGCCCACTGCTTCCCGTATAACTACGCTTATCTACAAGTTCATATCAACAAGTTATGTCGACACGATGCTTAATACGGGTAGTGACCCTTCGCAGCTCGTTGACAGAGCGCTATCCCCAAGATAACTCTCAAATGGCTATCTTCGGGTTAACTTCAAAAAAAGCTATCAATGAGTTCGTCTACACGGTCTACACGTCTATACGGTGCCTAACTACACGAGCAGGGAGGTGGGCCACCTCCCTGCTACGAGTCTTTTCTCGAAGATAGCTATCTTTGAGGTCACCGTCTTGACGTGACTTTAGATAAACGTGATTTACATACTGTAGTTGATCATCATGAATTCATTATTATGAGCTGAAGAAGCCTACACTAATAGGGCATATGAAGGAATATAGAGGGAACTTGCACAAAAACCAGACCCTGTACAATTAGCAAGTTCCCTGAATAAAAAGAAAAATAAGAGTCTTTGCATACATGCGTACATGAACGAGTGGGCATAACTATTCAGAAGGTATAAGAAGAATTAAGAGGTACAAGTAAAGCAATGGGACGATGACAGACATCACGCCAGTCGTTGACCACGACGTTGACAATGACAGTTTAAAGGATTTTAAGTTTGACTTGTCAGATGGCATTAGCTAGAGTCCTATAACCGAAAACGTATTCCATCCAGGTAGTGCCAGAATAGATTACCATTTCAAGCAAAAAGACAATATTCAGCAATTGAGAAACACGGAGTTTGATTTTGGAATTCCTCTTAAAGCCAGAGGTTTGCTCACGAAGAGCAAAGATGATATCAGACACAAACAACTTGATTATTGCATTTAAAAACATTATAAACAAGTGAGGACAGGACATCGTACACATTGTTTTCATTTTCGCAATGCACGGAAGAATGGAGACGGTTCCGGTATCCTGTCGAAGTCGCATCGGAGGAGCAAGCGGAAAACGACACGGAAATGTGGGTGGTTAAAGCCGTAGATGATTGGATTGATGATGCTCGATGCACACAGGAGCAGAGCAATGTACACAAGTACCCTACCGCTGTTAGGGATTGATACGGCAATCGCATATGGAACGATCGACACGAAGAACCCGCAAACGACGTAGAGAAGATTTCGAGTGATCTGTATCTCTCGCTTCGACGGCATCTTCGGGCCATTCCCTTCCCGCGCTTCACTACTTCTCCCATGCCTTAGGGTGGTCTGCGACGTGGAATGCTGATGGGTAAAAGATGTTGTCTGGTTCCCGTCATTCGAAATGCGCGTACGTGCTAAGAACATTTTCTGTCGTAAAAACCTATATATCTTACCGTATGCAACAACTACAATTATGAAACAGGTGAGCAGAATGAAAGCGGAGAGATATTCATAAATGAAAGCGTACCTGCTGTCTCCATCTATCAGGCATATTTTGTATTTCTTGGTGTAACCAATTGTCCCAAAACCAATTTGAGTTAACACCATTGTGGTGAGAATGAAAACCCAAAGAAGCAGGATCATGGCCGTCATTTTTCCAGTAGAAAAGATTCTCTTATACGTCCTGCGCTCGGTGGTGATGATAACGTAGCGATTGATTGCTATGAGCGTTAGCGTGATCACGCTGGCGATGGCGGAAGAAATAGCGATTCCACCGATGATGCTGCAGAGAGCATCAGGGAGCAGTGGTCCTGTGGTGCTGAGAACATTTACGACTTGGAATGGCAATCCAAGACAGGAAAATAGATCAGTGACACTCAGACTCACCACAAAAGCGTTGGTAGAGGTTTGAAGCTTCTGAGACACTGCGACTGCCACCAAGACTAAAGAGTTACCGACTACTCCAACCAAAAAGATAGCAAGGAGCATCACGGAGACAGCGATGCGCTGACGGTAGTCGGTGAACTCGAAGCCCGACGAGGCTGGCTGTGCAGTTGAATTCAGCAGCGATATATTGCGATAGTGGCTACTACCTAGTTCGGTTTCGATATCAAGCTCCATATTCAATATAAATTACTAAAGTTAATGCTCAAGCTCAGTCCCTCTTGTAACAATTTGATGTTACTCTTCGTTCCACAATCATTTTCACTCCACAAAGCCAAATGTGTGACACCAAAATAAGTCTAATCGTGTTGATGTCTGTCTGTTTTAAGAGGCCGTCACCCACAAAAAGCGTCGACGATGAAACGTGTCCATTCCGAAGAAACAAACAGCGCAAAAAGATTTTGTATTAACCGCTCGTCTACTATCTGTTTTTTTTCTTATTTCCGCCTTATATTCAAGGTATTGTAACTGCTGTATATGATCTTTGGATGCACGTTGTCATTTTCCGCTTAAAATCATTATCTGCACTTTCTTTGTTAAAAAGTTGTTTCCACTACTTCACAGGCAAATTTAGCGACAGCGATGAAATATCATTGCACGTAAGTCTGTTACACTCCTGTCATGAACTGTAATCCGATTTCTAACTGCTGTGGCAAAGAAAACGCATAGTTTAACCGTTTTGTCCACGTTGTCCGTTGTTATCGTCACAGTGCGAGATGCTGGAGCTAAAGAAAATCGTCATTAGCTGGAGTTTAGTACTTGTTTTCTCCACCAATTTACAAAACTTTCCGACGTCCCGATTCAACATTCAACTCCATCTTACGAATGAGTCCCGATTCAACATGATCTAAATTTAGTTGAACAATCGCACACGCCTCTCCTTTTATAGCATTCAGTAAAAGCCGCATATGCAATGGCTTTTAAAGGCGGACGATCGTCATACCTAATGGTACGTAGACTCCCGGGGACCGTTTCATGAAACTTTTTGTCAGTGATTTACACTGTCAACTGTTAAAAGCTACTGAAATCCTTGCGTCTGATTGGCTGATAGCAAATTTGTCGGTGAAAACCTCGGACGAACTCGTTGATGAAACGCCCCCCTGAACGACCGAAGTTTGTGCATGCAATTGGGCAATGCCAGACTCGGTGTGGGACAATGCTGCCACTGAGACACGTGTGTGTGTGTGCGTGTGTGTGTACGCATCATACACAAACATTAGGGAGTTTTAGATTTTAGACGCGCGGACGTTCAAACAAAAAAAAATGTTCTGAGCGTGCGCAGAAGCGCGGGTCAAGTTGACGCACGCTTCTGCTCACGCTCAGAACATGTTTTTTTTTTTCCCTCTGAACGTCCGCGCGTCTAAAATCTAAAGCTCCCTATTGACCGCGAGCTGCGGTGATTGGAGGAGATAGGCCAGAAGACGCGTGGCTCTTTTGGCCTTCTTCATGCGCATGCGCACTGAGAGTGTGCTTCCATTCGGAAGCTCTCGTAGCTCGTTCGGACAGCCTTTTTGGGTCAGGAGATTTGTAGCACAGACCTCTTGTAGTCTAGAGTGTTGTTCGCTGACCCATTGAGCCACCGCTACTCATTCGGGGTAACTACATTTGATACAGAATGGGGGAGGCAGCATGTTGCGTTCGTCTCCGTGCCGCACAAACCACTCGCCACGATTGTATGGCTTTAATAACGTGCGTAATTCGAGGCAGACAATAGCAATATCCGCGTGAGTGCCTTAGCTAAAGGGCGTTTGGTTTAGATTTATTGCGGCAATCCACTGCCTAATTGAAAGATTGCAATATGTACAAGTTAGAATTAGATTGAGTGGGAGCGCTGTGGCATAGTGGATAAGACTCCCGACTCCCGATCGGAGGACCCGAGTTCGAATCCCGCCCAGCGCTTACGTCCTTGGACAAGATGTCTTACCCACCATGCCCCTCTCGACCCAGGTGTACAAATGGGTACCTGGCAACGCTGGGGTAATGATAATGGCAGGGCCCTCTGGTAGAGCAGTGGCAACACTGAAGAGGTTACCCTGGGTAAGTAAGACCTTATTATTATTATTATTATTATTATTATGATTATTATTATTATTATTATTATTATTATTATTATTATTTCTAATGTTCTCTGTAGTAATGACACTGAAAGAAAATATAATCACTCTTAATACGCAGATCAACAGTGAAAGAAATATGATACTGCCACTGTATATTGTACAGAATGTGTGACACGAAAGAAACAAGGAGAAGAAAGAGAACGATAAAGGAGCAGAAAATGAATAGAAAATGGTAGTAAAGGGAAGGGGAAGAAGAAAAAAGAGAAAAGAAAATAGACATAGGCTCGAGACTTAGAGGGAGAGAAAGAGAGAGAGAGAGAGAGAGAGAGAGAAGATGCATTGAGAAAGAGAAGGGGAAAGAAGGAGACCAGTGTGCCCGGCAGACCGTCTGGGTCTTCTAGCGCACTCTTTGTCAAACCACACCCCTGGGTCCTCTGCTATGGCACAACCTTTCTTATCCTACTACACCCTCTGGGTCTTCTGGCACACCCTGTGGCACACCACACCCCTGGGTCTTCTGGAACACCTTCTGTCACTCCACACCCCCTGCGTCTTCTGGCACACCCTTTGTCAGACCACAACCCTGGGTCTTCTTGCATACCCTTTGTCACACTACACCACCGGGTCTTGTGGCACACCCTTTCTCACTACACCCCTGGGTCTTCTGGCGCATCCGTTGTCATAACACACCTCCGTGTGTCTTCTGGCACACTCTTTGTCATACCATACCCCTGGGTCCTATGGCACAGCACCCTTTGTCACACCACATCCTCTGGGTCTTCTGGCACACCCTTTGTCAAACTACACCCCTGGGTCTTCTGGCACACCCTTTGTCAGATCACACCCCTGGGTCTTCTGGAATACCCTTTGTCACACCACACCCCTGGGTCTTCTGGCACACCCTTTGTCAGATCACAACCCCTGGGTCTTCTGGTACACCCTTTGTTACACCACACCCCCTGGGTCTTCTGGCACACCCTTTGTCACACCACACCCCTGGGTCTTCTGGCACACCCTTTGTCACACAACTCCCCCTGGGTCTTCTTGCACACACTTTGTCACACCACACGCCCTGGGTCTTCTGGCACACTCTTTGTCATACCACACCCCTGGGTCCTCTGGCACAGCCTTTCTTACACCACACCCTCTGGGTCTTCTGGCACACCCTTTCTCACACCACACTCCTTGGGTCTTCTGACGCACCCTTTGTTATACCACGCCCACTTGGTCTACTGGCACACCCTTTGTCACACCACATCCCCGTGAGTCTCCTGACACACCCTTTGTCACACCACACCCCCTGGGTCTTCTTGAACACCCTTTGTCATACCACACCCTCTGGGTCTTCTTGAACACCCTTTGTCATACCACACCCTCTGGGTCTTCTGGTACACCCTTTGTCACATCGCAGCCCTGGGTCTTCTGGCACACTCTTTGTCACACCACACCCCCCCCCCCCCCGGGTCTTCTGGAACACCCTTTGTCACACCACACCCTCTGGGTCTTCTGGCACATCCTTTGTCACACCACACCCTCTGGGTCTTCTGGCACACCCTTTATCACACCGCAGCCCTGGGTCTTCGGGCACACCCTTTCTCACACCACACTCCCTGGGTCTTCTGACGCACCCTTTGTTATACCACGCCCACTTGGTCTACTGGCACACCCTTTGTCACACGACACCCTAGGTCTTCTGGCACAGCCTTATTGGCGTATCTAGGGAAAACGGCGAAAATTGCGCTCTTGGTTTCTTAAAGAGTGTTCAACCCCAACCCCATTCCAGAAGGGACTTTAAAAAAGTCCAGATGATATGCTTTTTTCAAGCACTTAAAAGGGGTCTTTTGAGGGTGATTTAAATGTAATAAATTTTGGTAGATTTTGGCGAGCGAGCGCAGCGAGCGAGCAGATTTTTTTTTTTTTTTTTTCAGCTTACAAATCATGGAACTCTTGGTTTTTTTTTTGGTTATTTAATCTTACAATTCTAATCAAGATATAATGACGGCCTTATAGATAACGATTTATACCAACAAACTGAAGACATGAAAAAATACTCTAAATTAGTACGAGCAAGTGAGCCGAAATTTATATATTTCTGTGTAGGAAACATAGCACTTATCTGTTAGTTCCTTGTACTTGTAAATCATACAATGCTGACACACTGTTATATGGTGGCTTGCCTTGTATATTAGATAACAGATCATTGATAATTGAATCCAAAAGGTTGCTAAAACCTACAAATCAGTGTGAGCATTTTC
>NW_027271985.1:0-32500 GCF_040938485.1 Diadema antillarum | reverse complement strand
TCTTGTTTTGTTTTGTTGTTGTTGTTGTTGTTGTTGTTGTTGTTTTTTTTTTTTTGCTGACATGTTACGAAAATGATTGAACATATTAACGCTATTTTGAATGAATGAGAATATACCAATAGGAAAAGTCTCATACTGCCATATGACAAGGCCTTTGATACTCACGGTTAAATAAACAATGGGCTTGCTGGCCGGATTCTTCATTTGTTTGAGGTGTCCAATACTGAGTGTAGCTTACTCTAGAAATGAAGTTGGCATACTCTTCTGATCGATAACATACGCAGTTCTTGTCATTGACAATAGCGATGTCGTAATTTCCGGTTTTCTCTCTACAGGTAGACACACACTCTTCGTCAGAATGAACGTTAAAGCCGGATGCATATAAAGCCTGAAAAGTGTGACAAGTGGCCAGGTAGCACCCGAGAAATCCAGGTTCTGCGTGTATAATGAGAGAAGTAAACTCTGCAAGCAATGTCTTTATCCTGAATAGGGTAATTTCGAGCAACAATATACACGACATCCATGACCTTTAATTGAAATGATCAAGTCTCAAGAAATGAAGGAGTTTTGCAGCATAATAGCTTGATGGATCTGATGGGATGGGTTTATTTCAACACAACAAAAGTAGTGTTCCCATACACTAGGAATTAAACACGCCATTGCGTGTACAAAATACAGTGCACTCCCGTTATAACGAACGCGGTTATAACGAAATTCCGGTTACAACGAAATAAAAATTTCAGGCCGCAGCATTATCGGCTCTATGTATTTTTATTGTTTATCTATTCGATTGTAACGAAATTTCGATAACGAAAGAAAACTGCCGGTCCCGAGGACTTCGTTATAACGGGAGTCCACTTGGACCACTGTATACGATTCCTTTAATCCCCTTTATTCCCAAAAAATATATAATGCAAGCGGTAAAACCAACCAACCAACCAACAGATAACAACTAGTAATGAGATATTCCGCTTTGTAGTTTAGCATGCAAACGTCTACGTTAGACATAGATACACACAAACACGTCGTTTGAAAACAACAGATGGTAATGACGAATACTTCAAAAAGTCACAAAAAAGTCTTTGTATGTCTGACGGGAAGTATTTAAAGTTTTCCAACTTTCTATCCTTACAATTATCAGGTTATTTTTAAGTCAATTCATTTTATTTCAAAATGTTTCGTAGTGGCTTTGGTGTCTACGAGTAGATCAGAGGAATGTGCTAATACATGTATGTAAAATATACGTAGTACAAAGCAGTCCCCATCCCCCCCCCCCACAAAAAAAAAAAATCTATAATTCTGATAAATAATCTCTTCAACTTTTCTTGTTCAATCTCACCACGACATCTGAGTCTCACAGCCTTGTTCCGGGGACACCGAGTTCTTTTCCATAGACAATCTTTTACTCTGGCACTCTGACAACCTGTACGTTGATATCGTGGAAATCATTATAAAACCTATATGAATAATGGTTTTGTGGCATTTTTGTAAATTTGGCACATTATACCAAGGGGCTCTGGAGTACCCTTTGGGTGTGGGGGGGGGGGTGGGGAAGAGATTGAAATTGCATTAACCTATCTCTAAATTTGATTCAAGTATTTCTAATCTAAGTGTGACAATGTACTTTCAGATAATCGCTTTTATTCATTATAACACCTCAAAAAAAGTCCTGCAATTCCAATTTGATGTATCGTATTTCTCTTAAAACTACATCATTTCATTCAAATGCGACATCATAATTTTCTTTACAACGACAACTCACTTGTTTACACCATGCATTCTTGGAATGCACAGTACAACTGAGTGTGAGGAAAGGTCAAATGTGAAATGTTGCAAAATAGAGCAAACTGTTATGTCAAACAGTGTAATTCCCATTTTATTTGTCGTTTCAGGAAAGGAATCTGATTGAAAAGAATGCATCGTGAGATTATTATTAGATTCCAGGCTTCATTCATGAATTAAAGACTGTAGTAGTATCTGCAGATTAAAATTAAACATAAAGGTTGACCAAACAGTCATCTAATGTCTAGGAGATGGGATTTTTTGAAAGTGCTCTCATTTCAGCATTGCTTATGTCAGTGGCCTTTTTTCATCAAAACTGTACATTATCAATAGCAGAATTGCTGCGACTTTTCACTTTTGATCTGTCCCCATATTCAGCTGTTTTGCACATTCCAAGAACACCCAATCATAGCAAGTGAGGTGTCATTTTAAAGATAATTAATCAGGCTTTCTTATGATGTCATATTTAATGAAAATAATGCGGGTATAAGAGAAATATGATGTATCAAAGAAAGCCTGATAAGTTGAAGAACTTATTTTGAGGAGTTTATTTCAATCATTGAAATACAGTGGAAGCGTTGAACGTGCATGTTACAATGCTGTCGTTACCTGTAGAATATGAAAGCCATTGAATTCCGTTCGAAGTTGCTGCACTTGACAGAGCTTGAGCCGAATAATCTTTTACCGCTGGGAAGCCGAGCTCTCTGCAGACTGAGTCAGAAGCTCTTACGTCAAAGCCATAGTAGCACACGTATTCGTCTGACACCCGAAACACTAAACCATCCAGAGGAGAGGGTCCGCCAACCAGTTTTACCGATGATGTTTCTTTAAAGTATAGATGAATGCAGATAAAGAAAGAAAATACAATGCTAGTTTCATCCAAAGTACAGTAACTGTGTGATAATAGCTCATCCAACCTTTGACTACACAATGTATGCTGAAACACTACTTAATGTGTAAAAGGTCCAACTGTCGTGCATAATAAAGACCCTGGCGATGTATTTCTGGGCTTTTCCCACGAGCTAAATATCCACGAGTCAAACGGCCCACGATCTAGACACTAGGAATTTAAAAAAAAAAAGGTTCTAGAGTCATACAACCGCAAGTTACACAGCAATGAAGCTTAACACCAATTAAAGCAGGCCCAGGAGCTAGACGCAAGATTTGAAGTTTGTTTGTTTGTTTTTTATTGTTCCATATTCCACATTTCAACAAATACATAAAACATAAACATCACAATACAAAAGCCTGGATGAATTGTCACGTACAGCTTATAAGACAATAAAACATGTGAAATATGAGGAATCTACATAGAAGCATTGCTTGTAGGGTGTAGATTCCAAGATGCGGATGTGAGATTATTTCTTACTTGGGTATGTAATTAAAGGAATGACAATTTCTGAATTGGAGAAATATAAACGCCAAAAAGTAAAAAGAAAAAGAAAAAAGAAAACAATGAAAACAATGTCCGCGGCACAGACTTCTTGAGTGTTGCGTGATCCCCCGATCGAGGTACAAGTCAGATGCAGTTTACAATTGTATAGCAGAGATACCAAATGTGTACAAAGGAAGTTCAGGAGATAATACAGAAATCACGAGCGAGGCACATGTTACATAATCGATAATGTCAGTAATGTGAAGTATGAACAGAGAATATCGAGGAGGATTGAAGAATAGCTATAGATATGAATTCAGAAAAACTAGTTTAAGTTTATGTTTAAATGAATAAAGAGATTGAGATTGGATTATTTCTCTATCCAACTCATTCCAAAATTTAGGTCCTGTAGTGGTTATTGTTTTTAAAGCAGATACGGTTCGTACAAGAGAAAGATGAAAAGAATCTTTTTGTCTAGTAGGGTAAGAATGAACTTCAGTATTTTTGACAAACATCGAAGAAAACACATCAGGGAGACCACCTGAGTTTAATTGATACATAAATGACCCGATATTAAAATGATATAAATCCTGGATCTTAAGTGTTCTACTGGAAAAGAATAAGACATTAGTGTGTTCGAAAAATGTGGCGAAGTTAATTATCCGTATAGCTCTTTTCTGTATCAATAATAAAGAATTAAGTCTAGTTGTACAACAGTTTCCCCATGCCAGGATTCCATAACCTATATAAGGCAAAAATAGAGTAGAATACAATGAATGCAGAACATGTTTAGGAAAAAACTGTTTTAACTTATACATAACACCTACATTTTTAGATAATAATTTACGCAAAGAATCAACATGAACTTTCCATGTCAACTTACAATCAATATAGAGACCAAGGAATTTTATATATTCCACCTGGTTCAAGTAGGATAGGCTTACGTAGGATAGGCTTACGTAGTAGTAGGCTTACGAAGTAGGATAGGCTTACGTACTGGCCACTAGACAAAAATGAAGTCCACGGGCCAACGAGCCCGCGAGCTCGATGCTACGTAAACTAAGCCCACGAAGTTAAAAAAAAAAATGTCGAGCTCAAGGGCTCTCTTTTGCTAGTGTCTATCATCATGATCATAACAGGTTACAGTTTGACATTATTCCTTAGATCGTTATTCCAAAAAATAAACATGGTTCGCTCTCCCGCAGATTTGTTAATACGAAAATGAAATAACTTTTGTTATTCCGAAGATTTGTTTATCTGGAAATAAAATAAGCTTTGTTAAATTAACGCTTTCCATAATGAACATTCGGAATAACGAACATCGCCCGTCTTATTCGTGGGACTTGTGTGTACCTCTTGAATCTAATTAAGTTGATGTTGCGCTCGTGGCTTGTATGACTCCTAGGTGTCGAGATCGCGACATGCACCCTATACTTCCATGGCTACATGTGGAATATCGTTTTTTTTTTCGACTTTTCCTGCCCTGTATTTCTGCAATTCTATTCTGCTAGGGAGAACTGCGTACCAATTGACGACTAAAAAATCCAGTCTCCTTAATCATCATAAAAGCAATTCTGTACACTAATCCCTTTGTCTATAAGATGCTTGCTATGTCATTCATTCATTCCATAACAGGTGATACTCTCTACTCACCATTCAGCTGTCATTACAGTTCAACTGAAGTACTCCATAAAATGTATAAACGGTAATACTTTGAGCTCATCCTACTACGGACCCATAGACATATTATCTATCATATCAGTTGGCCTGAAGTACGCGGTAAAATGCATCACCGGTAATACTTTCAACTCATCACACAAGTGGCCCGGAGGCAGATCTAGCTGCCATTACAGTTTGATTGAAATGTTCATTGAAATGTATCACCGGTAATACTTGGAGGCTATCACACTAAACGCCCGTAGGCACATCGAAGTGTCATCAACGATCGACAGAAGTACTAAGCAAAATGCATCACCGTCCGGTGATACTTTCAGGTCATTACACCATGTTACACTGGAGGCCACTATGAATATCCAGCTGTCATTACAGCTACAAGATTGATACATACAGCAGTACAGTTTATCTTAGTAAGCTAAAATATCAGCTCACAGTTTATCACTATCTCACTAGGAAAAAAAAAGTCAGCAGGCAGTTTATCATTACTAATGTATAAGTGATGTCTAGAGACCCGAAGCCATATCAAGCTGTTATCAGCGTTCGATCGATGTGCTAAGTACCAGCTAACAACGGTCATAATTTGAACTCATGTCACTAGACTGCATCAGTGGACAGTTTATCACTAGTAGCATATCAGTTATGTCTAGATGCCCGTCGGCATATCAAACTATCATCTAATTTCGATTGAAGTATTCAACAAAATAAACCATTGGTGATACTTTCAGCTCATTACGCTAGAGGCCAATAGGAATATCCAGCTGTCGTTACAATTCGACTGAAGTACTCAGTAACATGTATCACCGGTGATACTAAGCAAATAATCAACGTTGTGGTGAAGGTGATGGGACAAACTATCACTTCCGAGGCGATCTGGATGTAGCTATCTTTCCGAAGCGCAGCTGAGGAAAGATAGCGTATACATTCAGATCGCCGAGGAAGTGATAGTTTGTCCCATTGCCTGAAACTAAAAGTTTATTATTTGCTTTATATTTTACATCTACGGTCCCAGATATTCCCATTTTATTCCACATCTGAAACCATTTTAGCTGTCTTTAGGTATCGGAATAATCAGCTTATTACATAAGAGGACATTAAGAAATCAAGCTGTTATTATCGTTTGACTAAAGTACTCAGTAAAAACTTAATGTACAATATATTGGGTAGTTATCTTCAGTCTTACTCAACAATATTTATATCAAAGTACGACGCTCTGACATACAGAGTTGCGTAATCATGTACGATATGACATATCACTTTCCGTTGTTTCTGCAATGGTCGGAGGGAGTTGTACTGCAAATGAAAAATAGCAACAAACAAATAATAACCACTGCAAAAACAAGGTATTTAAAACAAGCAAACGAAACTTTTCTGACACAGAAAGAGATAATGTAGATAGATTCAAGTTTAGCTTGAGGTCTGTTAGCTTGCAATTTCTATTTAGTTGTTTTGGCGCATATGAAGAATTCCAAATATTTCTGGATAGATGTGTTACACTCTCTAACAGGTACATACCTGTCCAAAAAATATCCCCAAAGTACAAAGAATATGGGTATCTATATGTGGCGTATCACAAGCATAAATAACTGGTACCATCGAAAATTGGAGAAAAAAAAACCCACAAACCGGAGATCAACAGAATGCGACAGAGTGAAGAGTATAAAATATAACACACACGTGTACTATATCGAAACTATCATTTGTAATGCAAACAATAACGACAAAAGCTTATTCCAATGAAATAATTGTGACCAGAATGGTATCAGAAACGCACGGAAAACAATTGTGTTTTTAAACGAACCTGTAGTCAATTTTTTATCGATGTAATAATGTCTCTGGTCAGTTTCACTTTGTTTGCATGTAGAAATAAAATAGGGAATATACAAAAATAATACT
The DNA here is from genome assembly GCF_040938485.1 of Diadema antillarum. Taxonomy (NCBI): domain Eukaryota; kingdom Metazoa; phylum Echinodermata; class Echinoidea; order Diadematoida; family Diadematidae; genus Diadema; species Diadema antillarum. The sequence continues at coordinate 25,773 of NW_027271985.1, read as the reverse complement.
GAAAAAAAATTAAGGCATTACAGGTGTCCAAAAGCCACTGTTTGCTGTTTATTAATATATATTTCGTGAACAAGTGATGAGGAAAATTGACATTTGGTCCAATTTTTTATTAGTCAACACATCTTTTCTCGAAGGAAATAGAGATAAAATAAATCCTTGCGCACGTTGTTCAGGGAAATATTTGGAAATGTATACAAACAGTGATATTCATAATGTACAAGACAATGAACACTTACCTTTGTAACACTTCACGTTCATTTTGAAATTCGCTGGAAATGTGGGAACCCTATATATCACGTTCGATTATTCGCAGTTTCGTCTGATGCGCCAGTGATAGCACAGGAAAAGGCATTATGTCACGCAGAGGGAGAGGCTGGGTATGAGCCCGGAATGTTATGTTAGATATTATATCCAGTACATCAAATCCTATCCACGCACTGCTGATAGACTGAATTTCAATGAAAAATCGCCGTCCTGAAGGTGCCTGTATGACCCAACTGCTGTTGGCAATGCATGCTCTATCACACCGTATGTCGAGGTCCAGGGGCTCCCTTGAGCAGTTGAGAGTAAAATCTGCATGCAGGCGTAATGAACGGCCGCAAATGAAAAATTGCAAGTGAATAGGTTAACCTCTATATTAGGTGAAAAGATTAACATTATTCAGCATTCATAATCGTATAGTGATCTGCCATTCACAGTCATATTGTGTAGGCCTATGGAATTGCTTGCTGTTACATGTACATTAACTATTTCATACTGAGTTCATTTCCGTACCAAATTTCATGTTTTATTTGGAAAGGTGTACTTCTAAATCAAAGAAATCGTCAATGTTGTTCAGTTGATTAGAACGTCAAATTGCAAAAGAAAGCAGTGCCTTAATTACTACAAATATAAAGAAAAATAGAATAAAGAATATTTTTGTGTATGTGTGTGTCGTACAAATGCATGCATGCAAATAAAAATAGATTGTGAGAAACACGAAGGATCTACAAAAATATCCGAAGGAAATAAGAAAAAAAAAATCAGAGATATACGTACATGTCGTGTTGCTTTCCGGAGTTGAGGAAGTGGTCAACGGCTCGCAGAGCAAGAAACAGACGATTAACAAGACCACGGGAGGCATTCTGGGTCTTTGTTTAATGAAAAAAAAAGAAGTCAGTATCAGTTCCTCTTAAGAGTAGATTAGAAGACAAACTCAAAATTGATGAAAAATATTCCTGCAAAAATCAGTATACTTGTTTTCACCTCTAGACGTAAAAACATTAAATTATGTATGGTGTGGCTGCAGTTCAAATTGCAGTCCTTGAATGCGCTGTGGAAAAGTTTTCCAGTCATCAATGCTATAATGACTCTACGTAGCCTGCTGATGTCATTGGAGGAAACTTGAAGGCGTCCGAACTTGCATGTGCATCTACTCTTGACAACTTCCTGGCTTTGTGTGTAAAACTAATGGTTGGTATATAAGATTAATATTGTGAGCTTTCCTAATCACTTCCTGCGGCTTCAAAAGAAAGACTTATAAAAAGCATGTAACAATGCATTTGATTCATTTGGTTTAAGAGTACGGTGTCAGTGCCATTTTGACAATAATTTTGAGTAATTGCTCGATTACCCTATCTTGTCTACAATATTAGTCATGGAGACTTTTGTTATGATTGTCTCACGATAATCCTTTCGGCACCTCTTTAGTCACCTTATTAACGATGTTTCGGTTTGGAATACAAATTGCATAGGACCGTCACAACAAAATTGATATGAAAAGCCGGTACACTAACACCGTAAGGCAATATGCAAAAAAAAAAAAAAAAGAAGAAGCTTATATAGCATACAATTTGCAAAGGGGGAAAGGGTATTTTGGTAAGCTGATAAAGCATTTTCTTTATTTATTTATTTATTTAGTTAGTTTTTAGCATGAAATTAATTAACTTTCTCATTTCCTGAGCATAAGCATTTCTTTGTACTGGAAATTACGTCTTACATCCCGCTCGTCTGTAAGTGTGTGTGTGTGTGTGTGTGTGTGTGGGGGGGGGGGGGGGCTATGTGTGTGTCTGTATGTCTATGTCCACGTCTGTCTCTCATGTAGGCCTTTGCTATGCACGTATACATCTAAAATTGTTATTCTGAAAGGATCATTCTGACAACTCTTATCTGTCATGTGGAGAGCAGAAAAAATGTTCCCTTATGTTTCACTTCCTTGAGAGCGTTGCTCTCAGAGATAACTACAAAAAAGCGAGCTCAGCAGGCTTGATCCTCAACTACAGCAACCCGGATATTCATGTTTTATCAGAATGTAATGGTCAGACGCAACAGGTTTATTATCATTATTATTATTATCATTATTATTATTATTATTATTATTATTATTATTATTATTATTATCATTATTATTATCTCTATCGTCACAAGATGTCTCTTGGAGATAAATATCACGTCAAGTTCCATCCTGGAACCTAAGACTTCTATAGGGCCTAGTACATTTCTGAGGATTTGCGCTGTCCCTAGCAATGCTGCTCAGTTTTGGAGCGTTTGCACTCGATCGGGCACATCCACTTCGTCCAAGTGCAGTCGCAGCTCCTTTGGCGTTGTTCCGAGTTCTCCAACGACAATAGGGATCACTTTCGTTTTCATATTCCACAGGCGGCGAAGTTCTCTGGCAAGGTCCTGGTACTTTTCGATCTTTTCCTTCCCCTTCTCGGCTACTCTGCTGTCTCCCGGTATATCGACGATGCACAACTATCGAGCCCTTTCTACGACGATGATATCCGGACGCATATGCTGGATGACATCGTCAGTTTGAATATCGAAATCCCACAGGATTTTAACTTGGTCATTTTCAAACTTGCTGTGGTTTGTGCATATACCATTTGCTCTCACATGGTATTTTATGTTTCCTGCAAAGCTCCCAAAGAACGACTTGTGCCAGTTTGTCAGATCGTCTTTTGTACTCTTTTTGGGCCAGTTTACTACAGCCACATACGATATGTTGCACTGTCTCGTCTCTTTCTCGGCATATCCTGCATGCGGCATCCACATCTCTCTTCTTCACCTTTGCTTTTAGAGCATTCGTTGACAGTACTACTTGTTTTTGGGCTGCGATGATCAGTCCTTCTGTCTCCTTCTTCAGTTCTCCTTTCTTTAGCCATAACCATGTGTCATTACTGCTTAAAAATGTTCTCTGTCTCTCTGCAGAACTGCCCGTGTAGCTGCTTTTCTCTCCACTTTGTGGATCTTTCTGTTCGTTTCTGACTTTTGAAAGTAAGTGGATCAATGGCGTTTATATTATTTCCACTTTCAACCAGAACGGCTCGAAGGAATTTTCCCTCACTGCTGTTTATGTAATTGAAGACCTGAATATAAGAACGACCCAAGTCCAATTTTTGGCCAAATTCAGTTTGACATGGGAAATTATAGCTTATGCATGGACTCATCTTGTGTATAAATGATAAATCCTAATTACCCCCGGAAGTGCCTGAAATAAATGAGTTAAATCTTATATGAATGTAAGAATGAAGGATTTGGGTCATTCTTACATTCATATTATAGCGCCCTCTCTCGTCCTTCTCTCATCTCTATAGCAGAATATCATGTATGAATCACTCGGCCACCTTCTTTCATTGGCAGGTACAACCTGTCGACATCAGCACTCATCTGGTGGGTTTTGTAGATCGAGAGCATCTTTCTTGTCTTCCAATCCATAGCAGCCAGTTCCGCCTTGGTCCATTCCACCACTCCTCCTGTGTATTTCAAAACTGCTACCTCCCAGGTGTTTAATAGAGCTGTCATCACGTGTCCACCATTTAAGTGTGATTTTAGTACACTTCTTACTCGTGAGAAGTACTCCTTCGTCACAGACACTTTGATAGCATTGTTCGAGACATCATCAGATTCCAACACACCGAGGTATTTGTAATTCTCTCTTTCCTTCAAACTCTGTAATATTCTTCAATCAGGAAGTGATATTCCTGCACTCTTCACTTGTCTCCCTCTCTTCATAACCAGGGTAGCGCACTTCCGATGTCTTTGCTGAGCAGACGAACCGTTTGAACTAGCTGTTTGTCGCACTGCTTCTCGTCTTTGCAAAAGAGCTTCAGGTCGTCCATGAACAGCAGATGATTGAGAGAGCCATGACTTCCTCCGAGGTCATAACCGGCCAATACATTTCGCAGAAATGTATCGGCCAATTATGTATCTGTTATGTATCTATCTATTTTATTAATATCATTCTTATTATTATCATTATCATTATTATCATTATTATCATCATCATCATTATTATTATTCTTATCATCTTTTTTTTTTCCGAGTCACCAATTTTTAGGTTGTCCCTTGCGTAACTAGCTAGTAATCCTACCTTAATCCTTTTACATGGATTTCTGCGAAATTAGATGCAAATTTCCTTCCTTTACGCTCAGAGTTTGATTTTATCTTCGTGAGCTTTCTCGACGTATTTATGTTGTATGCACGCTTCGTAAGACTGGCGTTGACTTGCCGTAGATGGGGTATTGGCAGTCCTGCGGTCCGAGAGAATGGGAAACAAGTAGGCCTACAATGTATGTGCGTACCCTGTGATTCGATCGTGGAGTGCTCATGCCCCCGATGGACTTGAACGCCTCCCCGACGCGACGCCTCCCTTCCTTTGGAGTCACTGAATCACACGAGCCTGGGTTCGAGCCCCGCGAAGTCCGACACTGTCCACATTGCTGCTCTCCTGGGCTACCCAGGAGGGTAAATAGGAAGTGTTGCCTACATAGTTCATTCAATTCTATCGATTTCATCAATGTTGATCCTCTTCCACATATTGTCTTCTCCCTCCTTCCCGCCCCCCCCCCCCCCCTCTCTCTCTCTGTCATTTAGTAAGGCTTCTAGGAAAGTTAGTGATTCTGATAAATGTACATTGTACATGTACGGTATGGTAATAGTATAATCATGTTTGGTATGTAGTGTGACAGACTAGCATGGTTATGTAATAATTGTTAAAGGTAATAAAGTGAGAGTAAAGGATAAGGAGTTGGGGTATCCGGATGGGTGATCTATTATATTTAATAGATTAATTTATTTTCATTAGTTTGGGCTTTTTTCAGTGAAGTAATGACAAATTTATTATTCAGTTCACACGTATTTGTGTATGTTTGAATACATATATTGTTGATATGTACAGTGTATTGTAATTTTCAATATTTATGTGCATAGGACCCCATGGAAGAACAGAATCATTCTAATAATGAATCTGAGTTGGGCAAGCCATCTACTTTGTAATCTTTGATTATTCATGCATGTATGATTTAAGTTTTATGTGTATTTCTAATGTGAAATGGAAAATAAATAAACAGACTTTTCGGCCTTCTCTCCCTCTTCTACGAATTCCATTTGTCTACCATATTCGTTCATCCTGAATGTTATTACTGAACAGATTTGAGCCAACACATATGACTACAACTGTTTATTCATAATACAAACACACACACACGCGCGCGCGCGCGTCTATGGAGGAAATCGAGGACCTGTTTTACCCATAGAACTTTACTTTATAACCGAGGACCTGTGTGTCATTAGGACTCTCGTCACCCGAGGACTCATTCATTCGTAGATTACCATCCAACGTAACCGAGGACTTATTACAATAATGCTAATCGACCACCTACGAACATGTACCTCTACATGCAATAAACATGCAAAAGCAGACCGTTTGGAAGAGTCTGCGTACCATGGCCGTCCTCGGTTCTCTGTGTGTCCTCGGTTTAAGTTAAGTTCGTATGTGTGTCCTCGTTTTACATCATGGGTGAGTGCAAACACGCGCACACACACACAGAGCACAAACCAATATGAGACGTCACTGCTTAAATCATTTCATGTACAAATCATTTCCTTAGCTCTGCAGTATGCATGTGTAAAAACTATCCTCATGACCTTTGTCCGCATGTAGGCCTACTTAGTAAATTACATGCACTTTGAAATGTTACATGAGAAACATGCAAACTGTATAAAATGTACAGGACATGCCTTTCAGTAAAGTATAGCTTGAAAAGGGTAAACGCAAGTTATCTACACTGCATTCCCCGCTACAGTGCACTCCCGTTATAACAAACACGATTATAACGAAATTCCGGTTACAACGAAATGAAAATTAAGGCTTCGACATTTTCTATCCTATGTTTTTTATTGTTTAATTGTTCCGTTATAACAAAATTTCAATATATAACGAAAAAAAAATGCAGGTCCCGAGGACTTCGTTATAACAGGAGTCCACTGTATAACGAAGTCCTCGGGACAGATGGTTTTGTTTCTTTATATCAAAATTTCATTATGGCTGAATAGTGTATACAATGTAATTCGGGGACTTGAATTTCAATTTCCTTGTATGAGAATTTTGTTACAACTGTGCTCCTTATGACGGGAGTGCACTGTATTTGATAACACATTTTCCCCATTTATTATGATATAACAAGTAAATATACATGAGCTAAGAACACGATGTAAGCATGTGAGAACATTTGGTGCCATTTATTACAAGTACTTTGAGATTATTCAAATTCATGAAATTTGAGATTGTAGTTAGCAGAGCAAAATACGCAAAATGTGACACTGTAGAATTGATAATACACAATAAAATTGATATCAACTGTGCATCAACTCTGTTCCTACAATATTCAGTGGCAATTTGGCATCTTATTTTGTACAAAGCCAGCATTATAAAAAGAAAAGATTGAACAAAATACTGCTTGAGAAATTCAATTACAGTGGGACCCCCTGCAGTCTGATAAAACATCAATTCATTGAAATTCCAAGAAAATTTCTGTGATCGATCATGGAGACGCCTAAAAATCAAAAACAAACACAGAAAAAAAAAATTGCCCAAAGTTTGAGTGACAGTTGGTGGTTATCCATAATAAGTTTGGGTGGGCAATACGAACCAAGAGCAAAATACAAGCAGAAGGTACTTTTGTTATGCTTCCATGCTCATTAGACACATTGTACGAGTAATTAAATATGAAATACTTTAACCCATTGAGACCCATGTACCTCACAAAAGGTATTTTGCAATGTTTAAAGTTAATCCTTTCTGCTCCAGAGACTAAGGACAGTGTGTACAGGGCTAAGGGGTTTTATGTGCTAATTCACACTCAGAGCATGCAAAGGATACTGTCTCCTCAAAAATTACTGTAATTCCCCACAGGGATTTATCACGGCTCGTGTGAATCTCAGAACTTTGCTAGGCTCCACTCCAGACTCTCTTAATAAAAGGCTTTCCTAGTGACATGTTTTACCACATCCATTCCCGTTTTCAAAAACAAACACTGAAATTCTGAGCACACACCAACCCGTGTACATTATTGAACAGACACTTTTCGAAATAAAAAAAGGAAACAAAAATATAGCATTAATAAATCTGTAAGAATATAAAAATAAAAAATCTGTAAGAAAGTAACAATCACTAAAATGCTTGACTTAAAAATTACATATTAGTACAAATCAAAGTTAATACTGATCCAAGCTGCATGGCGTACAGTTCAATTACAAAGTAAGTGTGATTAAAGAGTACAAGGCAGTTGTACTTTTTTTGTTTACGATCATTACAAAGCTGCACAAAATATGTAATATTGCCAGGTTTTCATGGAAACAATGTATCAAATGATGACCATTACTTTTGGCACAATGACAATGTACATATTGTACACACACACACACACACACACAAACACACATAAAAGAAATAAAACAACAACACACACACAAAAACTCACAATGAAATAGCTTGGTAACAATGGGACCATGTGCCTTAAAGAGCAAAAAAGGAATGAAGAAAAATGTATCTGGACATGAAAATATTTTGATGAACAAGTGCTCTTAAAACAAACACATATGTATTGGTTACAGATACAAACAATACATACAATGTACAAAAAATACAACATACTATAACATTGTCTTATATTTTTGAATATTTATCTTCTTGTAGTCAACAATAGGCCTATATGACAACAAGTTCATTTACAGTACTACCATCTGTTGCCTCGAGATGCTACCTCATTAATCAAGTAAAGTTCATTTCATAGGAGTAACTTTTGAGAAAAGCGACAAAAATATGTGTACAAAAAAAAATGACACAATCTCACTTTGGCACTTGAAAAAAATTTTTGTAGACATAATGTAAAACATCTTTGAAGACACATGTAAAACAATTATACTGCACCTTCCAAACAAGATGATTTCAAAACACCTGTCAGTAAAAAATACTGTGTGTATCAAGTCAGTGGATTATTTTGTACTAGTGTTGTATATTCAGAAATGAATTGCATAAAATCTTCATAAGCTCTGCTATCCCAGTCCCACCCATATGAAGAAAAAGTCATTAAACCTGGAAGATCTCTGATAATGGCAGGGTTGTGATTTCTCTACTAAGGAAGAGGCAATCACTATATTTGGCACTACAGTTTGTATTATATTGGGAAGACACTTGTATGAACACTACTTACATTGATGTCACCATCTATAGTTCAAAGGCAAGCAAGAAGAACGATGATTGTGAGCACATTGGTAAAAGATAAAAAAAAAAGGATACATGCACACATGATCAGATCCATATGAAAGTATCATGATGAACATAGAAAAAAAATAAAACCATAATAAAAGACACATTCTTTGTCTTCTTAAAAAGCCTTAGATAGTCTTTCTTTCACCTACACTTATCAATATACAAGAAACACACTTTTATCTGCATGATAACATATATCAACTTTTCGTTCTGGCCAAACAATATTTACAGTATATCTTACACTAAAGATCAGCAACAAATCTCATGGAAAATTGTTCTGAAGTATGGCATACAACTGTATGTCAATACTGGTTTGTCATTACTTTCGACAATCTGTCTATATACAATGTCAATGAATGTATTTGAAGGTATGTCCCAATGAGAGTCACACAACTTAACCCGTTCCTTCCGCAATTCTCTGAGTGCCTTTAATGCCCCCAAACGAGATTCTTTTCGCCCGTCGACAAAGAGGCACACAGGTTGGTAATCCAGCTGTGTGAAGGCAGTCAAGCGGTTCATTGTGTCCCCCTTTCCACGGTCAACTACATGTGCCAGTGAACAATGGAAATATCGATCGGGTGCGAGGCATGAATAGAGCGTGCGCTGATGAGCTCTCAGAATCTTTTGTTCTACACAAAACCGGGTACCTGAATGAGGTGACTGGGGTCAGCGAACCCGCATTTCTAATTGATCTCAGCCTTGATCGCTATGTACATGTTCGTACGACTTTACAGCAGAACAAGCAAAAAACTAAATCAGTAAAAGGTACATAATACTGTAAAACACGCATTTTACAAACAGAAAGAGAACAAATCCTGATAGAGTAAACTCTGATCTTTTTATCAAACCCACTGTTCTGAGCATTTCAACACAAAGAAACATGAATTTAGGCCACTGAAACAGGCACACTTGTCTTCATTTTGGGAACCTGGTAAACCAGGTTCCCGTATATCAGTTGCTCCCACGGGAACCTGGTAAACCAGGTTCCCGTAAGGAACGGGTTAAATACACTATGTCTGAATTGTAAACTGGCCATTGAATTTCTAATATCTAAGATGTCAAATGATTTGCGAATCAGGAGCTGAAAGAAAATTTTGTGAGTGGTTGAATTTGCAATTGGGAATGCAAGTATTGTACTGCTTGTACATATGCACTCAGCATACCAGTTGGTACATAATTAGGTGTGCATGTGCACATAGTAGGCTAGGCATCTGCTTACATGTTGCATGAGCACACTGCTCTCATACTTTGTGCTTGTGTGACTAGAGGGCAATATCTTGGCAGGTTGTTTATTCATCATTTTTGTTTCTTAATTCACAAAAATGCGTAACTATGACTCCTCTCTAAATTTTCAGCATCTACAGCAATAATAGCTTGCAGAATGTGGACAAAGCCTTTAATGCACAATATGCCAGTATCTTTGCACTTGTTCAAGCAACACTTGCTCAACCTGGGCAGTGGTGCTTTGTGAGTGGAAGCCCATTACTTATAGCACAATAACAGTGAAGATTATGCTATTCTCTTCTATACAATACACTGGGTCACAATTCTCCTGGCACCCCATTTATTTTATCTAGATAATCACAACTCCATTAGTACTTACAAAAGAACAGGTAATTACAGGGCTTACAGGCTATTCACTTTACAAAGCTTTCACTCATCAATAGGCACACTTGTATGTACACAGCCATAGACACACATGTACGCACACACACACACACCTACACACACACAAACACAAGCAGCTCAAAGAAAGTCCCCTGAATGGGTCACTCTGTGGAGATGTGGTTATCCACAACAAATTAAACTTTCTTTCTCACTAGATTTTCTTTTCACTTTTCTGGCATCGGTTCACTTTGCCATATCACAGCCTGCACACAGGGAATGACTCACACAGGACTGGTGTCACCACCTCAAGCTATGCGAGTGGTACATCTAAAATCTTCCTGCCTGGACTGACGATCATCCATGCAATATTTAAAGAAAGTGTGACGAAAAATTACTGGCCAAAATCAATTTTCTTTGGCCTTATGAGGCAGGTTGTTGAATAAAATTGCTTGCATTCTTCTTCTTGATACAAGAAAACTATCAGATTAATTGATTAAAAAGTACAGTTTATTTTGCGAGGACATAACGTCGCTGGGGCGACAAGACCTTGTATCTACAAAATGTCAAATGTTCAGGAGAGCCAAAAAACAAGGCGGCCACAGCACTATAACGAATGGGAAAGTCTTTCCTTTGACATGCTGTGGTGGCTTCATTTTTGGAGTAAGACAGTTGGGATTTGGACAGGAATCACTTAACCCATAATTTGACCATTAATGCAAAAAAGTCATTTTCACCAAAATTTCAGATACAAGGTCTTGTCACCCTAGCGACGATAAGCTTCCAAAGTGAACCAAAGAGCAATCCTGATGGTCCCATGGAATGCAAATTTTTTTGTGTGTGTAAAGAATGGAATGCAAACTTCACAAGGTATAGTCCTACCACCAAGATGACCTATTTTTTGAAAAACAGTGGACTTCAGTACAGACACAGATTGGATATGATGTATCTTTGTGTATATTAGAAGTTTTGGAATGGAACAGCAGATGAATGAAAGACTGAAGAGGCACAAAATCTATCAATTACCAATCATTGCACAATTTGGGTGATCTACGACTCTTTGAAACATGGTTCCAGTTATTGTTATCCAGTTCACAGGGGGAAAATGGGGCAGAGTGACAATCTTAGTAATTACACTACCACTATAATGCTTTTGGACAAAAGATTAAAAAATATATCACAAGTAAAACAAATTATAGAAAAAAATGTTGCACATTCACACCATCCTTCATTGAAACAAAGAAATGAAAATGCTAAATATTAGCACTTAGACAAAACTATTAAAATAACAGTTTCAAAAGCTTGATTGGTATTTCCGTTTATCATGTTTTAACCACAAGCTGTTGAACTTTGTCCTACTTGTATAGAAATGTAGGCATGACAGAAGATTTGTTGTAATTCTTGAATACACTTTCTGAGTTTTTGGCTGGCTAGAACTCCATATATGAATTAGGAGAGGTGACACCTCAAACAGGAACACAATAAAATGTACTCATGGATTACTTGTTGCATGAGAGCCCAAGAGTGCTGCCACAGTGTGAAAGGCATTCGCCAAAGACATGCTGGGCATTTGGAAATTACAGTGCCATTAGCGATGTTGTCATTTTCAGCGGTATAAAATGATCATTAAGCTGCAACACCTAGAATTCCTGCTGGATGATAAATCTTGTCCTAGGCAAGACAAAGAGGCAAAATAAACAACTAAGATCTACTTGTACATGTACAGGTATCTACACAGTAACTAAAGCAAACTGATCAAGGTCTTTAGGCATGATGATTTCTATTAAAATAGCATTCAGCAGGGCTGGTTTTGTGTGTTTTCACAAATACACTTTCAGAGTTTACAGAAAACAAAAATAATGGTGGTGACATCTACATCTTCATGTATTTCAGAACCCCTGCAAATTACACACAGTGTGCAATCCACAAGTGATGTACACTATGTGCATGAATACAATGTGTATACATGTATGTGACCCTGCACAAAAAAAAAACAAGAACAACAAAAAAAAGTCGCCAGGCATGGATTTTCAGTTAAGGGCAGATTCTGAGAGAGCAGACTCTAAGCTTTAAAATGATATATAACTCAATTCAAATGGACTCCCCTAACCTACCTAAATACTGGAAAGAAAGCACACACTCTGGAAAAGTGTGAAATGAGAAAAGAGGCTCTGAAGTACACGGTTTATTCAGGCGCTTAATCTTTACCAAGCCCTGCTAGCTGTGCCATGAAAGGGACAAAACAGAGGATGTAAACCACCGAAGCAACAACAATGAAGGGATTATCAGATTAAAGCTGAAATTGAGCATGTTCTATTAGCACACTCTGCCCATGATTACTGCTATTAACTTTCAAAGCAGTAGCGTCATCCTTTCAAAAAATATTAGACTTGAAAGTGAAGAGTGTGCAAATGGATTTCAAGACAAGAAAAGCGGCCTCTAAGACATACCTGATCATTCTACTCTTCCCCCAAAAAGGGTTATAGAAAACTGCTAATAAAAAACACACTTTGCCATTCATGTTAAGATACCAAACTGAAGAATAATGTAGAAGAAGGATAGCTCTTTAGAAAATATGAAAAACTCAAGATTAACTTGGTTGAACCATTTCACCTTTTTGACTCCTCACTTAAAATCAAGGGGTGCGACTTTTTGTTTGTTTTGTGGTGCACGGTCACATAATATACAGTAGCACAACCAGCAGTGAACTGCTAATTTTTTCACTGGCCTGAGACGATATCTGACTGTCGGATCTGCCGCTCGCCCTCCATGAGAAATATCTGGCACGCCTTGTGGAGAAGGTGCACACCAACCTGCCTCTTCTTGCTTCCCGTCCACGAGTGAGAGATGCCGTAGTAGTCACCTCGCTTGGCATTTGTCAGCCGTGTCAATCCTATGGCATGACGTATGGGATGACGGAAAGATAGGGGGATGAGGAAGAAATGCTAATGTTAGTACATGTAGTATCATTCAAACACTCCATTTCACAGCTTAATGCAATCTGTTATGTATATTTTCAGTGCATCTGACAAAAAGAACATCTTGTTTTCTTTCTTCCCAAAGTGTCTTGCTTGACACTGCAAAGACGTACATGTGCAGGCACAATTATGCATCTTCATTAACAGTTGCGCTTGAACACAAACTCTTTCGCAAGTTTACTGTCCAATATCTAGTAGCATACTGAAGTTGATAATGTGAAAGGGTTATTACTGATTCAGATCATTTTTTTCCTACTCATCCTGGAAATTCTCAGAGGAACTTCATGTCAAAAATGACAATGTCACAATGATTTTTAACCAATTTTCCATTGCAATCAAGCAGCAATGAACCTCCAGCTAGCATTTCATAGTGGGACATATTTAACAAAGTAATCATCTTTTTCATAAATGTGATAGCATCTGTTGACTAGAAGAGCTTGCTCAGTGGCTTAAGGAATGCAGAGTATGAGTTTGGAAACAAGAATATGCAATGGGATACTTTTATTGCCTCGTGGCAGCTAAGAAACTATAGCTTGCAATATGACAAACATTACACAGAAAGTACATTGCAATTCATTCATAATACACATGCAATCCAACTGAGCACAGATAAGCAGGCATTAGTAGCAGATAGTAGTACAAAATTTGTATACTGATGCCCAGTGAAAGCTATATTCAGGCCTAGAGGCAAAAAATAAAAGACTGGTCATATGGCAGTGCTCTCAGCCACTTATTTGATCAGGATCCATATTACTATTTTATAACTATTTCTTTGCTAAAAGCCAGGAAATCTCAAGTACATTGTATTTGCGAGGACAACCTGAGGAAATACAACTCAGTGTGATGTAGGGAGCCACTGACTCACCAAGGGCATCAATCATGCACGCCTCCCTCGTGTATGCCTCCACCGGGATGACGTTCTGGAAGATGTGGAGAGATATAACGCCCATTCCTCCCGACCAGATGTCCAAGATGTGGAGAACTTTCTTACCCGGCTGGAGAGAGAGACAGCCAGCAGACAGACAGACAGAGAGAGAGAACAAGAGAAACATGTGCATTATGCCACAAAACTGTGTATTGCTCTGTCATGAAATGCAGCAAGAGAGTGAGAAAAATATCCATTAATAACATGTTTTCTGTGCAATGTACGTCTCCACTGAGTTTCAAGAGATTATCACATTCCAAAAATATTTATTTCATCCATCACATATTCCTGGTGTCATGATTCTGCAGTGACAAGCAATATAATGCATATCTCACATATCTTGGGGAGGTTCTATTTTCGTACGTTGATTGATGCTGTGATATTTTAATACAATACACCAAAATACTGCCTGCTATGACACCAGTATCATGAAATCACTAACTTTGCTTTTTTTTTTAATGCGGATGCACAGTTCTCATTCAACCACTATGCCTCTTATTCACGCACCAACAAAGTATGTGAGCCTATGTCTTAATGAAAATGAATAAAGACAACCAAACAACAACAAAAACCTCTCCATCACCCTAAAAGCTTGAGAAAAAAAGAGATAACGTGCCTTTACGTCTGATCATCAAACATGTGAAACGTTACCACACTTTGTTTTATGCACTGTCATACCTTCTTGGCCATGGTCTTGTTCTTGTGATGCAAAGCTTCTTCAAAGTGAGCATAAGGTCGCGACCTCTTGCCCTTCCCCACGTAGAAGATGGCAGAGACGAATGTTGTAAACGTCTCCAAGAGAGTCAGCTTTGGGTATCTACATGTGATTGATGAAAGACAATGATAAATACACAGTACTTTTTCCAACTGATTGACAAATTGTCCTACATCGACATAAATAATGTTTTATTCGAAGCCATGACCCAAAAAACAAAACAAAAACAAAACAAAACAAAAACATGGGCATAAACATTTGAGCAGGAATCGAACCTACAACTTCCTGACCACCGGACAGGCGTCTTATCCACTAGACCATCAAGCTTCTGCCTGACAGCCAGTGCTGTTTCTAATCCTTATAGCATGTGGTGGGTACTCTGTATTTATTCAAATTTGGATATATACAGTACATATCAATACAATACCCATGACAGTTATTCAAAACACCATCATGCTGTACTGCATGCTTGATTTCGTTTTTGGTCAACCCCATAAAAGTGAGTCCTTTTATAGTCTACAATTGCATCATTTACAATCTTGGCAATCAATCTATACCACAAATATAAACATGAACACTGTTCACTATGAACAGCTTTCCAGCGATGCAAAGGAGCATTGTCCTAAGAATCATTTTGAAATGCACTGTGTGAGCAGACACCAATTTTCAAACATTTGCATTTGCTTGTATTAGAAATTAATTGTGATAAAAATTCCACTGGGAAGACAAAGACAAACAATTTGTTTTGCTTTATTCTTTTCTGGTAGAGAGATGCAGATTATGGACTACTGACCAATTTGGATGACCCTGGGACACTCTATGACATATGAATGTAGTAACTTCAAGATTTCACTCAAAGCCTTTTTTTTAAATGTTGTTTTTGTTTTAACACAAGCATTTTATGTAGAAAGTTCCTTCATTCCTTTGCTGACATCTCTCTTCATAGATATTTTCTATCTGCCTCTCTCTGTGCCATGGCCATCTATTCATGATGAATACCAGAGCATTACAAGTGTTAATGATATCATTATTGTCATAAATAGTAGTCATATAGGACTGTACGAAGAGTAATAGCACTTTCGGCAAGGATAATTAACCCTTTTTTGGGTGACATGGAGTTACAAAAATGTGTGTGGCTTTGTAAAAAAAGAAAGTGCGGACATTGCAAATTTGGTCCTAAATGTTGCGCGAGACTTGAACAAACAAAAGTCAAGAAGTCTCATGACAATGCCTTTTTACATTACAGTATTATAGTAACAAATGTCGAGGGGGGGGGGGGATTCCCCCCCCCCCTTCTTAGGGTAAAGAGCTTTTACAGTTTTGTATTACATATTTGTGACCATGCACCTCAAAACAAACAAAAAGTCGCCAGACATGAATTTTTAGTTAAGACCATATTCTGAAAGAGCAGACTTTAAGCTTTAAAATGATGTGTAACTCAAATCAAATGGACTCTCCTAACCTATCTAAATATTGGAAAGAAAGCACAAACTCAGGAAAAGTGTGAACTGAGAAAAGAGGCTCTGAAGTACAGTGTCTATTCAAGCGCTTAATCTTTACCAAACCGTGCTGGCTGTGGGATGAATGGGACAAAAAACAGGAAGTAAACCACCAGAGTAACAACAATGAAGGGATTATCAGATTAAACTGAAAAATTAAGCATGCCTCATTAACACATTCTGTCCATAATAAATGCCAACTTTCAAAGCAGTAGCACTATCCTTTCAAAAGTTATTAGAGTTGAACGTGAAGAGTGTGGACAAGGTTTTTCAGAAATGAAAAAGGGATTCGAATTAGACACATGTAATCACACTATTCTACCAAAAATGTTCGAGATAAACTGCTAAAAAAACACACTTTGCTGCCCGTTTTATGATACCAAATTTTAGCATGATGTAAAAGAAGACCTGCTCCTTCAGAAAATATGAAAAAGTCAAGTTTGGCTAGGTTGACCCATTTCACTTATTTTCAGTCCTCACGCAAAATCAGTGTGTGCGACTTTATGTTCGTTTTGAGGTGCACGGTCACATTTAAGAGCTGCAAACAGGGAATGAACTGGATGGGTCTCTAAAATAGGAGGATTGTTTGGTCTACGGGGCAAAGGGGTGATACAACTGGCCACTGACCGACTTGGTAGATCCCTGGACACCCTGGGGTCAAGCAACAGGTAGTTAAAAGAGGACTTGAGTTTGCCCTCCCTCCACTTCCTCTTTGGATCGGGCTTCTGGAACTGGCTCACCATCTGCATCTCCATACCACAGCGGTCAAGGATGGGCGTTGTACCGTTCAGCACCCCAGCAAGTTCGTAGTGAAAGTCTGAGAGAGATCCAGCCAATCAATGCACAATATGTGAGTGTGTGTGTGTAGAAATAATAATATAATCATCAATCATAAGCTCCATTAAGCACACCTGTAGTTTTAAAGATGTGGAAGTGTGGCTAGGCAGGATTTTCCAGAAAAAAAAAATGGAGAATACTAGTTATCTCTAGGGTTGCTGAGAAAAAAGGGGCCTATATATCAATATGAAAATTTCATTTCTAGTGTATTCATGCCACATAACAACTACATTTTTTCCCATTGTTCAAGTGGGGCACATGTTATCTGACACTGCATAATGGTAGCTACACTACAGTAAATTTGCTCAGCAAAATCACTTCAATGTTGTATGATTATTGCTGAGCATATCTAGTAGACAAATGCATAATTTCTACTGTAGGTTCTTGAAAAGCACACCAGTCTTAACTTACCGTTTTTCCCTTGTCCCTGCTTCCGACTCGACCGCTCTGCAGCACTGCTGCCATCGTCCTTTAACAGCCTCGCCAGGAGATTAAGGTATACCGAGCGTGTCGTTGCAGTTACTGGACCAGTGTCCTCACCAAGTTCCTTCAACTTTGCCAAAATCTCTGCATTGGATAGCTTCACCAGTTCCGGTGGTACCACTAGTCTCTCTGGCTGGTCCGAATCCAGGCTCTCTGACTGAAACGAGGTCCAGTCATACACTACCGTCTGGTCACTGATTATGCTAAAGTCCAGCAGAGAAGAATCGCTTCCCAAAGCGGGCGGGAAGTGTTGCTCAATGAGCGATACGCCAGATTTTCGATCGCGATACACAGCATGGGAGGATGCCAATGGTTGGGCACTTTCCTGTGGGTTTCGCTCAGGACCAAGTGCAGTGTGGAAGGACATCGCGGAAGAGTCTGATGATTCTGGATGGGTCTCTTCTGATGGACCTGAATTATCTTCTGGGAGAGGACTGACTGAAATCTCACGACCAGATACAGTTGATTCAGTCGTAGGTGTTGGATCTAGTGCTGTAGGCACTTCACCTGACTCTGCACACAAGTATCCTGCAGCTTCCTGCTCACTTCTCTCTGCAACTTGTGGGTCATCTGACTGCTGGAATTCTTCATCATCGATGACATCTTCAGGGCTAGAGCTGGAGTCAGAGTCACAAGATTCCTCCTCATAATCATCTTCCAGTTGTGAAAGGTGTGGCAGAGGACGGTGGAGGGAAGCTGCCATAGTTTTCCTCCGGTCCCTTGCTTTTGCTTTGGGAAAAAACACAGTGTGATCTGGCGAGGTGACATCCAAACCAATGCCCCCATGCATCCCATCACCCCAAGATGCATTGTTATCATTTTCCGCATTCGAGTCAGACAAATCATTACTGTCATTACAGTCAATGTTTGCCTCTCTGTCTATTGCTTTCTCCTGTGGACTCCCATCATCACAGAGGCAGTTGTCATTGCAGTCACTACGGTATGGGGACTCACGAGCAACATCAACCTTTGACACATTGCTGAGACACTCGGACTGGACGCCTTGTTTTGTACTTGAACTTTTCCCTGATGGTGACAAACTGTTACGACTGGTTAGACTGTAATTACAGATGCTAAATGACTCAAGTGCACGATCAAGGGTGTTTTCTACGTAGGAAGATGTCAACGTGTCTGTGAGGGCAGTCTCATGCTTAGGAAACGTTATTTCCCAGTCCACATTATCTTCATCCCTGACAGTGTCAAGATCATTCAAACATGATTTCGTCATTGTGTCTCCGTCTGTGGAACTGATAATAGAACTAGTGACTGAACAAGGGCTCCAGGTTGCATCCTTGGTGAAGTTGAATGCTTCCTGGTTGCTTCTTGAGGTGGGAGAAGGCTGGCGAGGAGTTGTCTCTATCGTACAGCCCCGGGTGGAATCTTCTCTTGAGAAAGACTGCCGGTCATTTTCATTGTAGGGACCCAAGCCTGTTAAGTGTCAGAACAGAATCAGCACATCAAAAATCATTGAGAGTTAAGATCACTTCTACATATCATTCTATTGCTATCTTTCTAATTGTAACCCGCTACAACAAAAGGATCCGAAAGTCAGGGGAAGACGATTAAAAAAAAAATGACATGACATTATTCCCACACTCTTCTTCCTTAATTTAACATATAACACGACTCATAAAAGTACTCCGTTGCGGAGATATACATTGTAGGTGATTTTATTAGCACATGTCGAGGGTTTAGGAAATCAGTGTTTCGAGAAAACAGGCTTTAAAGTTTTCCTTCCACCACTATCATGATTACGGGGAGGCAAGACAGTTTCACCTCTTGACAATAGAAAGTATGCTCCTAGCAACCTCCGCGATGTTCATTCATGCTTAGCGCCAGCAGTCTACGCACAACCAATCAGTAACCAGGATGCCACACACTGACCAATAAGATCACTCCCTCGTTGCTAGGAGCGGAGTCTATCTGCAGCGCTAAATCCAAATTTTCGGACACATTACTGTTCCATTGAAAGTTGGGCCCAGAAAAATGCTAATTTCTTGCCTTTCCTTTGATCATTTTAGCTTCCAAATTTCGTCAGATGATAGACGATACATTAGACTACAAAATTTTGTCGAAAACAGAAATCTGATCATTTTGACTGACTTTAATGATCTGACTTCAAACTCGATATTCTCAGCTCAGCCGTCAGTGACTTTAGGATCCTTTTGTTGTAGCGGGTCACAATTGATCAACATGCTTGTGAGCAATTGTATCTTTTAATGCAGACTTGGCACTTATGTCACATAGTCATAAAATTCAAGTGTTTTTGCAAGTAAATCAGCCACACTGTATGATAGCATGTGTGCTCTGTTCATACTGCATGTTAAAACAAAACACTGTTGATATTAAATGTTAAAATACATTCACACGGAGGTAGGAAGAGGCAAATTTGTCAAAACAAAAGAGAAAAAAGATATACAGTTGTACTGTGTGAAGGCTTTTTGAGACATAACTGTCATTCTATTTCAAAGGTTTGACCATGATTACAGTGTTTTTGTCTGAGAGTGAAATAACACATTTACATGTAGGACCCCACCCTAACTTTAGCATGATACAGTTTGTAAGTTACCGTATGTTTGTCTTTGTGTATGCTCTGTGAGTCCAAATGAGAACACACTTAATAAAAATTTGTTTTAGGAAAAAAAAAAATTTGCCTCACCTCCATAAGAAAAATAAACATTCATTGAAACATACAGGTTTGTACAACATGTACAATGTCTGTGCACACTGTAAGTACATGTAATGTGTGTATAATACATGCTACAGTGCACTCCCGTTATAACGAAATGCTCGGGACCGGCAGTTTTCTTTCGTTATAACGAAATTTCATTATAACTGAACAAATACAATATACACGTGTATAACGAAAACAAGGAAGCCACACATATATCATATTCTGTTTGTTGAATATAAGTACTTGTCATACACTGGAAAGCTATGTGAACAATAAAACAAATAATTATTCAATTTCAGATTATTGTATTACAATAACGCAAGTTCCCCTCGGAAACTGTGCGTGACACACCAAGCGAACACACAGAGATGTGATGGGTTCGCCCATGCAGAGACGCTATAAATGCTTGTTCCGCTACGTATTTTCGAAAGCGATCCTCAGTTCATTATAACGGAGCACATTTCTTTTGTTTTTCTTTGTCAGTGGCGCTCGAAAAAGACTTCGTTATAACGAAAATTTCGCTATAACCGTGTTCGTTATAAGCTAATTTTGTACCATAGACTTTAATGGCGATAATTTTGGGACCAGAAGATTTACTTCATTACAACGAAATTTCGTTATAACCTTGTTCGTTGTAACGGGAGTGTACTGTATCAGCAAAATACATAGGCCTAATAGCCATGGCAGCGTAACTTTGAAAGATACATTTTTGACATTCTTATGTGATTACACATTCTATTTGAAATGTATGGTGAAGTCTCCTTTGGCGATGGTTTGCATTTTATTACTTTCGTTTTCCTCAGCACTTACCTGATGTATTATTTTCGCGAGATAAAGTTTGCCAGGATGGCGCCATTTCCAACGTTTCTCTCATCCGTCTAGTGTCTACCAATGCCTCCTCCTCCTCTTCCTCCTCCTCTTCATCCTCCTCCAAGTCGACGAGCCAAGACTCGAGGAGATTGATGCAGTCCCAGTGGCCGTTGGTCCTGGCCATGCTGCTGGCCGTGTTCCCGTCCTCATCCTGAAGGGACGGGTCCCCACCGTTGCGCAGCAGCACCTCCAGGGCCTGGAAACGCCCCCAAGACGCTGCCACATGGACCGGGGTCAATCCCTCTGTTGACCTTTATAATAAAGCGAGTGACAATCTAATTATGTTGATGAGTAGGATGTGAGATTCTACTCAGGAGCACTCTGAAACTTACGGGAGGTTTACATTTAGCCTCATCATCATTTTGGGACTGAAGGTATTGAAAAGCTCCCAATCATGTTAAAAGTTAACAAATACCAAACTCTCCTCAGAGAAGAGAGAAATAATCTGCTTTTGCTTCTTGTTTTTTGTTGTTTGTGTTTCTTTTCACAGCATGCAAATCTGTAAATGCAATGATATATTTAAAAAAAAATGAAATTTGCAGGAACTTGGTTGGGATGGTATAGCAACTTGACAATCTGATCTAACTTTGAAGGTTGTGGTGGTGGTGGTGGTGGTGGTGGTGGTGGTGGTGTGTGGGTGTGTGTGTGTGTGTGTGTGGGGGGGGGGGGGCAGGGATTTGGAAATCTTACAAGTTTTTGTAACTGCCAGAGCAGATCTAAGGCTATGTACATTGTAAAGGCAGGATCTCGTACCTTACATTAGGATCTCCACCATGCTCCAAGAACAGCAATGTCATGTGCAGTGCATGTCTGGACTCTGATCCTACAGCAAGATGGAATGGGCTAACGCCCTCCGATGGCAGGATGAGATTTGGAGCAGCGCCATCCTCCTCCAGCAGGCAGATAATCAAACTGTTTTCATAGCAAGAGAAATGTAATGTACATGTAAATGTAACGATGCTTGTAAAATCACTGATAAATGCACACTTTACAGTGCCTGACAAAGTCCTGCTTGTATTAAAGGACTCATTAGAAATATACACAATTCTGAGCTGGGATAACCACTTTCTAGGGTCCATTTGAATATCAACAAATGATTCTTCCAACATAAAAAATCTCAAAAACCTGTGTAAACTCTGGAAATTAGATTGCAGCCACTGAAGAGTGTACATGTCTCCCTTGAGGAGCCATTTAACTAGCCACATTTCCAACTCGTATGTGTACAATGTACATGTCATGCATCTGTACCATAACAACACTTGATGTAAAATCATAGCCTGACCAAACACCGTGTGAAGCGACAGGGCGAGGGCTGGCAAGGCCTAACTATTACATGACTGTAAGTTACAACTTACCAGTAGATCACATGTCTATGGTTATGTTTGATATCTCTGGGATCCAAACAATGGGACAAAAGTATGTTTGTATAGACGAACACACACACACACACACACACACACAAACAAACAAAACAAGACAGAACAACAAAGCTGAAGACATTTTGGGCGCTAGTGTACTTTCACACCTGTTACTAGTGTTAGTGTTACTGCTGACATTCTGTAAAATTTATGGCTGCTTCAATAGGTGTGACTTACAATTGCAGTGTATTTAGTAAGCCTACAGTCTACTGCGTACCTTTCGACATTTTAGGTAAATTTTCCTGTAATCAGGTATTTTCTAGTCTTTTGTGAAGCACGATTAGATACGGTATAAAAAATCGTTCTATATCAAATAAAAGTGTGCAGCTACAAGACAACTTTACATATTTACAAGTGAAGTGGTGTGTATCTATATACGTAAATTACCTGATATTTTCATCTGTGACGGCCTCAACTAGAGTCCGAGCCTGTCTCAGTTGAAGAAGTCTGCATGACGAAGAAGCCATCGTTCATGTTCCACCCTTCTTCATTAGAAGAGCCCTCATCAAGTCATCAGCCACCGCATGCTGGATTGGCATCAACACAACACTGTCACTGACAACCAACAGCCCGCTAGAGCGACTAACACTAAACAGTTAGTTTCTACAGTATTTACAGTGGTATACAGCCTACAGGAATTCTACGTTAACGTTAGAACTCTTCTATTAAATTCTAACGTTAGACCTTTAGATTTTGTTCTAAATGTTGTAGACTACTGGAGTACTGCAGACAACGATCCAAACAGGAAGTAACCACACAGACATTCTGACACGAAGAAATTACAAGTTTGCAGACTGTCTAACGCTGCTGCATTACGTACGGGCCACTAACCTAACCGCTCTTGAAACTTCACTCAGCTCCGTCGGCTCTAGAGCTATTGCGGTTTCGTTTCTTGTCGAAATCTCCTGACTTTTTCCCGGAGTTTCTGTCCTTTCTTCTGACATTTGAAATAACAGAGAATCGGGTACAATGCATGCAGAATCTGGCTGATAGCTCGGGGGCAGAATGACGATCGCGATGCCGCCGCACGCCGTTAGCTGGCAGCGGGTACCGGGTGCAGGTGTACAGGTCGGTCCGAGAGATCTCCCTAGACCTGGGTGCGTGCCGCCGCCGCATCTGGCATAGCTAGCTAGCTAGCTGCGTTGTCCGTTTCGATTGATATCGCATCGTCTAGTGTATGGTATGGAACGCCCGTGGTGTAACAAAAAATGATTTAAAAAAGATTAAAATCAGCAGTTTTATCTCTGTCTGGGGTTTTATGATAATTACTCTGCATTTCAGCTGATTAGGTGTTTCAGCTCTACACGGACAACTAAAAAACTTCTGGTCAAAAAAGTTTTCATTTTGCATGAACAGATTAGAAACCCCTAATCAGGGGTTTATCTTCTGCACGCACTGGGCCAAAAACCTCTGTTTATGTAGAAGTTTGAAGTTTGAAGTTTGAAGTTTATTTGAACAATTTCTAACGACCCCTTTCGGAGTATGAGAAATTTACAATGTCTTTGTAACAGTAAAATACAACCAACACGATGTTAACATATATACATACATGTATGAACAAATATAATAATCATAAAGTACATTGAAAACACGATGCAAAGGGATGCCTGACACAAAAAGGACATCAAGGTACCCATGTACACCCATATGTGTGTGTATACTTTAGCATACATAAAACATGTATTCATATAATTATGCATGTACACACATACAATAAAATTTCCAGGTCCAGAAGACCCTCGCTGTATAAAGCTACCACTATAGTTCTGTAGTGTACCATATTATTAAACAGTCGTGTAAAAAGACACGGTGGTGAGTTCTAGAGTTGTAGTAATTAGGCTATAGATCTGTTACTAGCTTTCAAAATTCAGCTACTCATTTGACCAACTACCCAAAGATATATCCATTTTCACAATACAACACTGGGCATATACAGTATACAGTATATGGTAAGTGGAACATGAGATCATGAATTTTTAGCTAAATCCACAACAAGAGGAATTGAATAGTTCATGCACCATTCCAAAATAGTTACACTGTAAAGACGTGCCATAGATAGGCAGAACGTACACCACCAGTACCACAAGAGCATGTTCAATTAGACCTTAGTTACCTAGCTTGAGCCGGCCTACTTAATAACCAAACTTGGCAAGATTGGACAATAATTTTACCTTTTTTGTATTGAGCAAGAGCGACCATTTTTAACGTGTTTGGACGGATTCGAAACTTAGAGGGAATATAAGCTTCCTTTCCAAGTCAAACTATGTACATTGCAACAAATAATGAAATTCATCACCAACTAGGTCCAAGTTGCAGAGAGGGCACAGCCTATCTGCTCTTGGACTACCTGTGTAACGGCCTTAACACAAGGGAGGCGGCTATTTCCACACCGATATTTACAGAGATTCCTCCATTATACATAATCAAGTCGACTCAGCATAGGCTCCAATAATGCATATGGTTCTTAACTAATCCTAATTTGTACATTAACCCTTTGTATTGACATCACCTGTACCAATTTTGAGTATCTATGACTTCCTTCGCAATTCCCAAGTTCTGAATCCATACAGTACACGGCGCTAGCCAGGATTTCACTTTAGGGGGGGGGGGGGCGGTATAGTGTGCGAGGGAGCGACGCGACCTAGCCCGAGCGAGCGGAGCGAGCGCGAGGGGGGGGGGGGGGTGTGGGAGGGGGGTGTCCCCCCTCCCACGGTCAGAACTTTTTGCATTTTGATGTTGCAAATGGTGCCATTTGATGCTGTTTTTGCGCGTTTTATCGACGTCAAACAGTCCACTTGTTTAAGGTTGCAGTATATTTTGATGTAGGTTATCATTGAACAATTGCCTATAACAATGGTATGAATTAAATCACCTTCTTGTATTAATTCTCTTCACTGAATATCATGAACGCGATACGACGCGCTGCGACGGAGGCGGGCGAGGGGGGAGGGGAGGGGAGGGTGTGGAGGGGGGTGTCCCCCTCCCACGGTGAGAACTTTTTTGCATTTTGATGTTGCAAATGGTGCAATTTGATGCATGTTTTTGCGGTTTTATCGACATGAAACCAGTAACACTTGATTAGGTAGCAGTAAATTTTGATGTAGATTATTATTGAACAATTTGCCTATAAAATGGTATCATTTAAATCATTTCTTGTATTAATTCTTTATCACTGCATACATGAACGCGACTGCACCGAGCGAGCGGAGCGAGCGAGGGGGGAGGGGAGGAAGTGT
>NW_027271984.1:887500-901065 GCF_040938485.1 Diadema antillarum | reverse complement strand
CCTGACAAAATTATACAGGGATCCCTGATATAGAATTGTGTTGACCATTGTTGATGAGACCACCAACAACAACAAAAAAATGCACAAGGAATCCATGACAAAACTAAAGATCAAAGTCATTGAAAAAAAGTAGAGGAAGTGTCTCTGATTGTACGAGTCCTTTTGCATCAATCTGTCCATGTTATGCATTTTTTTATTTACCCTGACCCTAATGGTTTACACTGACGATTTGCTGCGTGAAGGGATCGAGTCATCATCTATTTAATCAGTGTCACCTAAAAAGTTTGGTGCATTCACCTTTTATGCCATGATCATCGGTTGTCAGTTTGTTACTGTCAGCTCCATAGAAACACTTTCTTGGAATAAAATGAATGGGGTTAACACAGTTTTGTATGCTATGTTACCATATAGAAATATCTAATTATGACAATAATTAGAATTGTGTTGGCCATTGCTGATTAGACCAACAACAACAAAAATGCACAAGGAATCCATGGGGGGGGGGGGGGTCCCTTTTTTATGCACTGCTAACCTTGCGCCTGCAACTGAACATCCCATAGCTGTGGAGTCCTGTTTGCATTAGCCAGAAGAAGAGAAAGACACATTTTAATCAGTGGTAGAAAGAGAAAGACACATTTTAATCAGTGGTAGAAACTGTGTTGTCATGGCAACAACAAATCATAACCCTTTAAATGCAGTAAAGGACTAGCAAATAAGACTTAATTCTTCATTTTTTTTATTGAAATGACAGGAAAAAAGGACACATAAAAAAGATGATATTTGAAGTGCAAGATGCATTCTTAAAGAGGAAAGTGTGGTGTCATGGTAACAGCACACTTTTGATGGCCTCAAAATCAGGAAGCCATACCGACAGAGCGGTGAAATTCTTTTCCAATTTGTGCACAGTCAGTCAATAGCAATAGTGATTATGATAATTGTGAGATGCACACAATAGTCACGTCAGCCCAATTATTTTGTGGGAAATACCCCATGCGTACAGTAGTGTCCATTTCACATTTAAATGTATAGCACTGTATAGTACATCCCCATCTCCAGACCACAACAGGTGGCAGTCCCCAGGAGCTTAATGTAAGATAAATCCCCTGTCCAGGGACAAACATCTCAAAGGTTGGGTGGTCTTAACCCTTAGGGTAGGAGGCTAGCAGGAAATAGAGATATACATTGCTGGTCCAGACAGAGAGATGATTGGTTAAAAGTAATTTTCTTTTGTGTTTCTTTGAATAGATTTTCAGACAATGAATAACATAAGTTATGTAAGAATGACCTTCTTTATGATTGGTCAGAAGTGTAGATGCTATACGACTCTTTATTTCTCACTCCAGACAAGAAGTAACATAAGTTATGTAAGAAGGGATAGTGGTGTGATTGGTCAGGAGTTATTTTCCATGTTATGTCTTTGTGTGGAATCGAGACAAAACAAAAGTTAGTAGCAGCAATGTGCTGACTTGACCAAGGTAGTATTCTTTTTGTTTCCCTTAATGTACCCTTCCCCTTTCGTAAATGGCTGACTTGTCCAAATAGGACTATTTTACTCTCCCTTTATTCATAGAACCACCGTGACAGTCCGAGCAGAGTCCCAGGTCGCGTCAAGGGTGAAATATGGCCACGTCACTCTCCAAGAGGATCTCGATCGCGATCGCGAACTGCAGTGCGCACTGCCACGATGAGCTCCGGGTCGAGATGCTGACGTGTACAC
The DNA here is from genome assembly GCF_040938485.1 of Diadema antillarum. Classification (NCBI taxonomy): domain Eukaryota; kingdom Metazoa; phylum Echinodermata; class Echinoidea; order Diadematoida; family Diadematidae; genus Diadema; species Diadema antillarum. Next base: position 899,348 of record NW_027271984.1, on the reverse strand, counting down.
TGTTTGGAACGGGTGTTCGCCGCCTGGTCGTCGCCTGGCACTCACATCACTTAGCGCTGACACTAATGCGATTGTCAATGATGCGATCCCAGCTTGGAGATTCACATTTGCGCTAATTCGTCGTGAGCTGGAAATGGATGAAGTTCATCCTCAGTCATTGATGACAGGGTTGACAATGAGAGGAGATGCGAGACGAGCTCTGATGCAATAGCCTCATGCAGCATCCGCAAGTGTGACAGGAAGGCAACTCCTCTTCCGTAATAATTGTTCCAAAACTATTTCAAATCAATGTTGCTGGAACCAAGCACCTCACCGATGTGGTGTAAAATAGACATGTATGAACTTAGAGAATTTATCAAAACCGTCTCAATAAGGAAAGGACGTGACTCTGGAAAGTAATATTGCATCTCCTTTTTGTATTGGACGCAGGAGAGCTATGGTCTACTGTATGTCCATCTCCTTTGGAGGTTAAGGAGCCAGAGTGAGAAAAAGAGCTTTGTCCACGGTTAATGTTAGGAAAAAGGGGCTACGTGGCAAGTATTATGGGATAAGCCTACGTGTACCTTTTTACGTAACCGTGGTCAAAGGACTGGTCAGCGAAAATGAGCTCTTTTGTTTCTTTTTGCCATCAGGGAGCGTCCGGAGAGAGTAACATGACTATACTACCGATTGAAATGGCTCCCTCTCTCGGCCAGTGACTTACTGTCAAACTAACGGGGTACGTGCTGCTACAAAGGTGTGACATTGTTTTCTGTGATGAAACTAAGGTTTAGAGAGATCTGGATGGTTTGATGGACTTTAACGTGGCCTTAGGAATTTAGGATAATGTTACACTGTAACTAATGTGTAGTGAAGTGTCTGTAACGTCAAACAGTTTTCGCAAGTTATATCTTTGGCAAAGACAGATGTTTAAGTATATACCGTACCATACAGATTTTTTTTTTATTATGGCCATCATTCTATTTTAAGAAAAAAAAATACCTTTGAGTTTGACAGAGAGAGACATTGTAACCTGTATGATGCATACGTAACAAAATGAAATTAAGAATTATACATTTCTGTTTTTCTAACACAACTCTGTCCAGGGTATTAGAATGATGTTCTACGCAGGCCTGGGATGCCCCCCCCCCTTTCATCCCTTTTTTTTTTTTTTTCTTAAAAAGGGTTAGTTCAGATCATATCATCAACTTCAGAAAAGTACTGTCAGAAATCACCAGTAAATATAAGTTACAAGTGTTCAAGTGTAAGTATTTACCGGTAGGCATTTTCTTTTTTTCAAAATATCTTCGGCAAAGACCGGGAGAGAAGTGCATAGAAAAAAAGAAAAAGAAAAGAGTTTTCAGACAATATTTGTAAACGTGGAAATTTTCGTGGTGTTGAAATTTTCATGCATTTCGCGCAACCAGAAACTAGCGCGAAAATAAAAGCATGCAAATATTTTTGCTTGCCATATGTTATTGTGCATGATGTCTGGATTCCGCGGAATTAAAAACAGGCGAAACTCTTCTGACCCGGCCAAATGCGAAAAATTAGTCGCGCGAAAATATCCACTTTTACAGTAGGTCCTACACCCGTTTTTTTTTTTCTTTTTTTTTATGAATTTCATGCAGGACATGCAGAACAACTCTCCTTTTTTTTGGCAAAAACATAAACAAACCAACCACAAAAAAGTAAAAGAAAAAGAGTGAGAAATTTTATTTCCTTTATTTGTCACTATATTTTTTCCCCATTATTTGTTGACAGTACAGTAAAACAATAAGTGTATCAATATGGAGTCGGGTTCTCCATACTAGCTTGTGGGTAGTGTGGTAGTACAGAGAATTTGGGATTGCAAGATAAGACTGGTCGTCATGTTGTTGATGACTTACTTATGAATCAATACAGTGCCGGTGAATTCCAGACACTTTTCAAACCATTTAGTCAGTATAACATCGTTCAAAGTTAAGAGAAAGGTATGAAATAGTTTCATTGACTGGAATTTAGTCCAAATGTCGAAGAAAAGATCACGGTCGACTTCGTAGCTACGCAGCGACACAGCTCGCTCCACCCATCGAGCGAGCACCACGACTGCCAGCCCTACGGCCCGCGGGGCCCGCGGGCCGGTATCCCGTTCTGCTGGTATCGGTGGTAGCGTGAGCCACTCTCAGCAGCGTGCCGCGGTGTGGACACCTATCGAACGAAGACGATTCGACATAGATATATTTGTTTCATTTTTCTTACTGAAATTATTCCTTTGCCCATAAAATGTCACCAAGGATAGAAAACACATGCACCTATATGAAATACTATATTTTATTGTTGGTTATGAGCATCTTAGGGAAATTTCTCAACAAATTTCACCTTACCAAACAGGATGTCGTCACAAGTTGGGCTGTTATCGGTGGGAGGGGGTCTGGTGGCCGCTGGGCCAGGGAGCGAGCGAGCGCCACGCTCAGCCTAGCCTCTCAGCTAGCAGCTAGCTAGCAGCGCGCGTCCCACGATATGGAAACCGAACAAGTACGAACGAAGACGAATCGACATACTGTAGACATTTGTTTCATTTTTCATACTGAAATGATTCCTCTGCTCATGAAAATGTCACTAAGGATAGAAAACACGTATAACTATGTAAAATACTATATTTTATTGCTGGTTATAAGCATTTAATGGAAATTTCTCAACAAATGTCACCTTACCATACAGGCTGTCGTCACAAGAAAAAGCTCAGTCACCGAGATTCTCAGAGCAGGGAAGATACCGTGAAATATTGCTTCGCAGCATCAGAAAATAAATAGGAATTGCCTTAAAAATGCGATAAAACATTTTTTCATACATCATTCCACTAACCTATGCCATTTTAATGACTAAAATGTGTTTCATTCTGCAAAAATCTGGCACAAATAAAGTTGGGTCGAGTTGTCCAATCGCAAACCTGACCCTGGACAACTCGACCCGGTCGAGCTGTCCAGGGGTAGGGACGACTTGTCCAGGGACGACTTATCCCGCGGTCGAGTTGTCCAACCCCCTCCAACGTATACCCGTAACTTTAGTCTGCTCAAGGAGGTACCTCCTTGGTCTGCTCCACCAAAACGTGACCACGAATGATGTAAAAATGTCGATTCCCAGTTCACATGATTCGGCAGTCCTTGATGCCATATTCAACCCTTTATTACCTCTCGGTCAAGAAATCCCTGAACAAAATGAGGAGGAAATCGTACAAATTCAAGGTAAGTACCACACACTGGTACAGCCTACAGGGTCTAGAAAAACATTGGCATTGCCATTAACCATTGTTGTGACTGTCTTTTGTTGTCATGTGCCAGGTAAATTTACGCTGTATAAATTTACACTCCTGGGGGGTGTTTCACAAAGCTGTTCTTAAAGTTATGAAGGACTTAAAAACGACTGGTGATCAGTTCTTGTGCGGAATTATTGAGATTCTGATAAGTAAATTTATAGCACATAAGAACTGATCACCAGTCATTCTTTAGTCCTTCGTATTAAACAGCTTTGTGAAACACCCCCCATTATATGAGTCCTGTACATCACTAACATTAGTTTTGTGATGATATGTATGGTTACGTACCGTAGTACCCCGTCCGTACTACAGAACTACGGAGAGATATTGGAAATGTTAATACATTGATTGGCACTATCTCATATCTGTGGTAACGTTAGGCAGGGCTCGACACTAACGGTGGCCCGGTGGCCCGGGGCCACCAAAAATGCACATCGGGCCACTAAAATTTCAGAAATGAAGACTTTGGTGGCCTGATCGGGCCACCAAAAAAGGACGGATGTTTGCCTTTGGGCCACCAAAAATAAAAGTTAGTGTGGAGCCCTGCGTTAGGGCTAACCATTTTTACTAACTATGATTTCTAGATATCTAATAGTTATTAAGTTAGGTGTCTACCAATATTAATGATCTGGTTGGCGGAAGAGATATGGACCAAAAAAAAAAAAAAATATTGTCATAATGAATTATAACGGAAGGCAAGGGTAATTGTTAGGCCCTAATGTTTTATTATTTTGATTTTTTTTTTAAAATGTCAAAATACAACCCCCTACCCTCCCGCAGACTGAGCTTTACATTAATTATCATTAAAAACTATTTCCCTCTGTGTTTCACATAGTTGAGGAGAGCGATGCAGACCAGCAAGCCAAGGAGATCGAGATCAAGGGTGTCCGCTGTGCTGAGGAAAACGACATGGAGAGGGCGCTGAATTTCTTCAACGAGGCAGTGTCCGTCGCTCCAGGCCGAGCCTCCTGCTACAACAACAGAGCCCAGGCATTACGGCTCAGGGGAGATGTGGAGGGTCGGTCATTGTACTTGATATACACAGTGCTACTAAACTTCTAGCAGCCCTTAAAGTTAAAGGAAACCAACTACTAATGTTGCTGCTTTCACTCATTCCACATTTCTCTTTGGATTTTGGTTTTCTTTTAAGTTATAAGACTTCCTCTGTTTGGCTGAGTTAATTTCCATCTACAGGCCAAGTACAGCACACCTTTGACTTGTATCTTGTTGCTGGCATCTGATGTGGCAACATACAGTAGCTTATTTTCCTCTTGATTAGAGAGTTTCTCTTCACTGTTCATTTTGTTCCTTCTCTGGGATTTCCTTCCATTCATATCCATTGATCCCAATACACTGAAAAGTTTTTACTGAGAATGGACTGAACCTATGCACTAGGTTACTAATTTGCAGTAAAATGTAATGTGCTGCAACTCCCTACATGTAGGTGTGACCAAACTTCTTGAACTGTAATGCTGAACTTAATCTGTCCGTCTTCATTTCTCATGTACAGTACATCTTTTATATAATATCTTTGAACATCATGAAAAAAGATGAATTATCGTTATTCTAAACTTCCCAATGTTGAAATTCTCTCAATTAAAGCAGGTGCATTACATTCTTTGTGAAAGTGCAAAAGTGAGGGTATGAAAACCATGACATTAATTGCTACATCCAATGTTTCCATCAATGATTCACAGGAGTTCGAAAGGTTGATTGGTATATAGTATATGCAAATTCATTGGCAAGCTGATTTTGGGAGAGATCATAGAGAACAGCTTTTGTACTTATGCCCTTCTCCTTAAAAACAAGCATTAGTGTTAAACAAATGCAAAACAGCTTTACAGTTGAATGATTTTCAACCTTCTGCTGTTTTCGATGTTATTGCTTGCAGGGGCTCTGGAAGACCTAAACACCGCCATTAATCTGAGCCAAGGGCAGGGTAAAGCAGCTTGCCAGGCGTTCACACAGAGGGGGCTCATTCACCGGCTTGAGGGGCAGGACGAGGAGGCCCTGGCGGACTTCCGGAGGGCCGCCGCTCTGGGTAGCCAGTTTGCCCGGGCACAGGTGGTCCAGTTGAACCCCTATGCTGCCATGTGCAACCAGATGCTAGCGGAGGTGATTGGGAAACTGAGGCGGGGCGAGGAAGATCAGGAGTGATTGGGTTAAAGGAGGATTGAACCCAGAACCTGCAGTGCTTCCAGTACTGACCTCTGCATGGATTAAATGCTGTCCATTTTGAGATTCACACTTACTGAGGAGACTTTTCTCATCAGTGACTTTGGAATACGCAAACTGTTGTCAAAGTGTCCATGATCAGTGAGCGAAGGAGTCGTTAAAATTCTTACATTTTCATTTTTTTGACATTCAGTACACATACATTGTATTTCTCGAGAGTGCAGTGTCCCTGCTTTTTTTCTGTCCAAATTGTTCATTTATAAGCCCTAGTGTTAGAGATTGTGATTGAAATCTGACATATCATCTTCATCTTCACCACTTATAACATGCATGCTGAGGGGATGAAATAATATCAGTGGGTTATATGAATGAATTGCCATTGACTCAGCAGAAGAGGAGAATGTATGAAAGAGTATCAAAATGCAAGTAATGTAGCTTTTCTTGCATTGGGTTAGACCCGAGTCCAGGTAGCATTGAATGTTGGTGATTGGGTTGACATCTTCATTACAAATGTCTATGGAAGGAGACATAGATTTGATGGTGGCAACGGGGAAGTCATTATGTGATCCACACTATGGTTGAATATTCTTAGCTGATGTGATGTGGATGTTATTTGTTTTTTACTTGATTATCATATGTTTATGAAAAGATATCAAATTTGTAAGTTTGTCATAAATATTGTATAGGTGATGCTATGAATGCATTGCTTGTGGGATTGCAGCTCTTTCAGTAATTATCACAGATTCTAAAAGAAGGCAAACGGTTTTGCAAAATTGTTTGATATAAGTATTATTCTTTACAAGATTAATTGCACTCTCAGTTCAGATGTTGCATTGTGAGGTTAGGGCTGTCAATTTTGCTTAACAATCTGTTTTGCAGGAAAGGTCGTTGCATTTTTAAGATTTCAAAATGACAAGGTAGTGATATCATGGCGTACTTTTTGGTGTGTCTGAAATATTTCCTTTTTTTTTGGGGGGGGAGGGGTATTAATATTGTAAATGCATTTATTCATGCTGGTTTGTTGTTAAGGCTGAAAATGTTGCAAATACAGTCTCTAAGTTCTGTTTCCACGTAAAGACTATATTCCTAGACATGTTATTTACCTGGTCCTAAACAATAATGCAATGCAATAGTACAGAGTGCTGCACTTGAATGAGAGCAAGCCTTATCTTTTGGCTGGATCAAGACCATAGTAAGACTTGGAGTTAATTTAGTGGTGCATTTTGGGCTTGGAATATAAGTTGGATTGTGTGGACAAAGTCTTCCTAACTTGTACTTCAATTTCCTGTTTTACTTTTGTGTTTGTTTATTTTTTTTTATTCAGAACCTTGTATCAGATCATATCTACCTATGAACACTAGATACTAGTATGAAAGATATTAATGTATTGATAGTTTAACATTGTGGTGGATCGATTTCAGTAAGTTGTTACAACTATCCTAAGTGGGCTGTGTCCAAACAGGTTTATTTCAGTGCTACTGTCTTTGGGAAATTATGAGTTTGTTAATCACTCATATGTTTACTTTTCTGAAGCTTTTATTGATTATTCTGTGCAGTTTTCCAATACATGTAGTGTCATGTAAACAAAATAGCATTCAAACTACTGATGACTTATAGGACCATGCAACCTACATTTTTCAAACCAGAAACATTGCTAAATATTAAATGGGTTAGTCAAATAACGGTGAGTGATTGGCTAAACACAGTCACGTGATGGAGGCACATTCGTCATGTTCGCCCATGGGAGAACATTCTTTGTAATGTTCTTCCATAACAAATGACAGAAGGCCTAGACCGCACGCACACAGTGAATTTGGCTTTGCGTGAGCGATCGAGTGCATTGTGCTAGCGGTTGTTGACATTGATGTACTAGTATTTGACTAACCCATATAGTAGAACAGATGATGACTTTTGTTGTCGGGAACATGTACCTAACGTTCCACCCTCAGGGTTTGAAATGCTATTTTGGGAGGCTATAAGCTTATAACCTCCCTCAAAAGCATTTCAAACCCTTCGGGTGGAACATTCGGTTTGTTCCCTCCCCCGACAGTCATCATCTATATAATGATGCCTTTTGAAATCAATTTAAGTTTAACTGCAAATCGACATCTTTTGAGAGTACAGGTCATTGCTTATCTGTTTGATGTTGATATGTGTCTTGTATTTCTTTATGTAATTGTATTAAAGATTGTGACCATGGTCTAGTCATCTGAAATGTGAAATAAATCCATCAGGCAAATAGACGATGCCGACACCATGCCAGTGTAACTGGCATGAAGTGGTAACAACAAAGATGTAGGGACAGTGATTTTCCGCGATCGCGGAAAACGGACGGAAAACGCGGAAACGGCCTTTTGAAACGGAAAAAATATTCCACACGGAAAATCACGGAAAATCACTTTTTAACAAAATAAAACACATAAAAGTAAAAATAAATCCAACAGAAGCTGTGAATTAATCATTATTACATGTCCACGATATTCACAGACTGCGGAAACTGAGTTTCTAAGCCAAGTTGTGTTAGTTGCGAGTTCTAGCGATGTCTAACGGCGTTAGATCTAGCGATGTCACGATTTCAATAACTGTTGAACACTTACTCAGTTTGATCCAACACCAACAATCATAACCATAGAAGAAAGTCCATTTATATTCCAAAACACAACGTGTGTCTCGCCGAATAATGTGTGATGATAAAGCCAGTATTTTGGCAGTAAAAGTAGCGGCAACAGAAGAAACTGTCTAACTGTCTAACTGTTATCTGCTCGCGGTAAGCTGTCAGCAGGTGAGTGGAGTGGTGACTTGCTATGTAGCTATGCCTGCCTAGCCTAGCCTGCTATGTCGTGTGTAGAGCACAGCGCACAATTTCAGGAGAGAAGAGTGATCAAACTCCAAGTTCACGCAGAAAAAAGAAAAATCCCACGATGCCAAGGTGCCATGCCAGACTGGCATGGGTGGGGTGGAGAGAGAGAGAGACCAATCAACAGAAGAAACCGCGCGTACTGGCGCATTCTTGGAGGTCATGAACTGTCTGGGGTGTTGGAGATGAACAGGGAAAGGGGCTGTTCCCAGGCCCTCTCTCCAGTCAAGAAATTGACACGCGCGCGCAAATTCTTCTGCCAACCAGCCAGCTGTCGGAATGTGCTTTGAAGTTTATGGCAGCCTGGCCTGGCTGGCATGAATGGGTGTTGAGTTTCAATCAATATCTACTGCTGTTTTATTTTTGTATTTGAACATGTCGTTTCACCTGACAGAAACACGGAAATCGGGAAGGTGTAGGGGAGAGGTTTTTGTTGTGTTGCAATGTGTGTGTGTTTTCCTCGTTTTTTTTTGTTTTTTTTGTTTTTTTTTTGTTTTTTGTTTTTTTTTTTTTTGGGGGGGGGGGGGGGACCGAGGCCAGAATGGGGAAAGATCAGAGTGAGATGAGTGCTAGTTTCTTGTCTGGATTATTGACTGAAGAAAGATAAATTGATTGTTTCTTTAGTGCTGAAATTTTTCATCTGTTTAGACCTTCTGAAGGAATATAAAGACTTGACTAGACAGTAGTACACTGTAAGTCACTTGACTAGCAAGTCAAGAAAGAGGACATTTATAATGATAGTTGTTGATACTGCAGGCCAGGCTTTGATAGTGATACACAAATATGTACTGTCCCACGGCATGATTAACTGGATTACAATGTATTGACTGAAGAAAGATTCAGGTAGATTGATCGTTCTTTTAGTGCTGAAGTTTTTATCAACACTGCTTATTAAACTGATTATCATGTATTCTGTTTGCAGCTTCTAATCAAAGGAATAAAAACACTTGACTAGCATAAAGTCACTAGCTGAGACTCAGAGACATATTTTACTTTGTATATTTTTTTTCTAATTTGTAGACAGCAGTGTAAACAGTCGTGTAAACAGCAGTGTAAACAGCCCTCTTTATCATCGCCATAATTAACCTTGCAGATTTACACATTATGCAATACTCTTCGAACATTATCACTGTGGCAACCTATTTGTTAAACCGCCATTTGGCAACCTAAAAAACTCTATAGGTTGCCCGGCTGGCAACCAAGGAAAAAAGTTAAGTGACAGCCCTGTGCATGTTTTGACAGTCGAAATAAATAAATTGTCGTACTGATGTTTCATTTCATTTGTCTTCATGGGTGTGTGGTATGTACAGAGGTTGGAAATCATCAGGTATACACTATGCATAACATGTATGAATGTATACACGATTACACAGGCACACAAACTTCAAATAGCAATCTTTTAATTTTTGTTCATTTTTGCATGCAAATACATGTAAACGGAATTTGCATTTTTTGTATGTACAATTCATATGGGAAAACGGAATTTCCGTTTTTTCACCATTTTGAAACGGAATTCATGATTTTGTGAAACGGAAAAGGCAATTTTTTGAAACGGAAAATCACTGCCCCTAAAGATGTAAAGTGTATTCTGCCTTTGTGTGTGCAATATTGTAATGTGTTTAAGAGCAATGGGAATGGGCCCATTATCATCATTGAACATTATTGTAGAAGGTCAAAACTGCATGTATAACACATAGGCCTACTGGTAGTCATGCAGGAAGTTTGGTCATCAGTTTGATTTTTTCCTTGTCTTTTTCAGACAGTGCTACAGTTTTAGCTGTTGTAAAAGTATTTATCCTTTTGTGTACTCCTAGTACTAGTATACAGTATTTGCAAAGTCTTGTCTCTATATCTCCTTACCCAGATCATTATCTTCTGTTTGAAATTCATAGTTGACTCCATCTCATTCTATAGTTCATTAATAAAATGGAAAGGTGAATGCCTTGTATGATCTTTTGCATTGATTTACAGTCACAAAGGTGTGTAATTTTTTCCCAGCAGTGTTCAGAGGAAGTCCAGTCTAAGTTTACATCATAAAATGAAAGAAAGGTACATGTTCATGTATTGTTCAGAGGGGGGAAAGTTCAGGTGAAAGTTTCTTCAATTTGTCTCCCTCTACAAATTAAATTTGTTAAGATCGCAACTGCTGATCAAATTTAACTTGTAGAGGGAGACAAATTGAAGAAATTTAACCCGAGTTTACATCATTGTACATAATGTTACAAGAAACTGCATATACATGCACACATACATGGCTGTCAATGAGGTGATTATATAAGAGATGCAAACTGTTACTTTGTTGAAGTATTTTTCACTGTTTATTGGATCATTATATTTGTTTTGTTGTGCCACAGTATCGTAGGTGTCATGGAAAATACCAAGGTGTCTATTACTACACATGTGTTGCAGAAAATGTAAAAATAAACATACTGCTTTTCCACCAAAACATGCCTTTTCAACCCTCAGTGAAAGAAAGAAAATGCGGTTAACCATGTTCAGATTTGTAATGTGAATACATAAGAAGCGTGGTTGTGTGTGGGGATGTGTTTTCGTTTGTGCAACAGAACTCGCCAGATTTTGATGTACAAGTAGCATTTCCCATATACATGTATTTTGTTTGTCAAAACATCCGTTTCGCTGCACAGTGGAAACTCGATATAAAGAGATCTGATATAACAAAATGCCTGATGTAACAAACCAATTCTCCAGTCCCAATGAAATTATTTCATTTGTATTTTTATTGTTTATTGACTACTGATATAACAAAACAAAAATTGTCTTGGTCCCAAAGATCTCATTATACCGAGTTTCCACTGTATAAGAACCAATTTCTTACTTTAGTCATGCAATATGATTACGCCAGATGTTACTTTACACCAGATTGTGTCAAAGTATACATAGTAGCGCCAACATTAGGATATATTTTGCAATGAGTAGACATAATAATGAAGGCCCTGCTGATGATGTAGATTGCCATGAGTTTTTTTCCGCTTATCGGTATCACAAGGGCGCCCTCTCTATGCTTCTTTATAAATAGCCCCACGCTAGACGCTAGATGCAAGGCCTTTTACCACAGTTATCATGTATACATTCATTAAAAATACAGTAATGTATAATTATATACACCATTCAGTATATTCAATTTATGGAAAATGATAAACGCGTATTCATCTGTCTGGTGATGGAATGTCGTGTCCCATGACTGAATCAAGTTGTCCAGTGATTTGCAAAGAAGTGTTGTGGCAATTATTTCAACTTGCATTTCACTTGTCTTCATGAGTGCATGTTACGAAAAATAATATTATAGGCCTGTAGCATGTTGTGAATGTATAGTGACATTAAAACTTATAAGAGCGAATGCATGCGAGAGTGGCATTGTAAACGATCATAAGGCAGAAACTATGAATTCAAGTATATTACTTGAAAAAATTAAAAGGTAATGTGGTACATGTATCTTCACAGAATGTAGGGCCGAGGTATGATTTACGGCCGGGCGCCACGTTTTCAAAAGTGTGTGTGTGTGTGTGTGGGGGGGGGGG